>NC_137675.1:57913029-57920529 GCF_963989245.1 Nansenia antarctica | reverse complement strand
GGGTGAGGGAGAGAGGGGTGAGGGAGAGAGGAGAGGAGAATAAGAGGGAAATAGAGACCAGGGATAGGTAAGGTAAAAGAGAATGAATAGACAGAAAGATGGTCAAATCAAAACAAGAGAAAACGTAAGACAGACAGATGAAGGGAACCATGGAGAGAGAATGAGTGAGATGGAGTGAGAGGGACAGGAAGAAAGACAGAGGGAGAGAGAAAACCACAGTGTTAGCATCAGTGTACATCTAAAATGAACCAATGAAAGTATAGAAAAAGGCAAATTATTATAGAATAAATGTAGTACAGCAATCTCGACAAAACCACATTTATTATTCATCATTTTACCCCATTACAACTGAAGCTCACTTTGTCATAGTGAGCAACTCTCGTCTGGTCTGTTTGAATGTTCATCTCCCTGACTACTTCAGAGGATTCAGCTAAAATGCTTTGAAAACATCAGCACAAAAACGACCTTGGATAATGTTTCACCTTGCTACATACATTTTTTTACGTTTTTTCTACGCTTGGGGGCTATTTTTAGTCCATCAAAGGAATTATGATTGACCGTTTCCTCCACTCATGTTTCCCACCTACAATACTGTCTCTGTCTCGTGAAGACGTGTCTCTACTTTGTATTGTTTTCATCTCTAAGCTGATGGTACTACAAGGTGTCCAACTGTGATTCGCTAATGAATCTCCTTTGATGTCCTAATTGAATTGTCTATTCTACATACAGTACATGTGCTGTCCTGTAATGGGAATAGTGAAAATAATGTGATGTGATTATACTGTGTATAAAACCTTAGGAAGATGGGAAGATGGAGGGTTTACCAAAGGGTGTTTATGTTAATATGACCTTACGGTAGCAGTGAGCAAAGAGACAACTGGTTAACAGTACATGGACCAACTCTTCAGGTATTCACTCCCCTTGGCATTTTTCATGTTTTGTTGCCTCACAACCTGGAATTAAAATGGATTGTTTGAAAGTTTGCATCATTTAATTGACAGAATATGCCTACAACTTTGAAGATGTGATTTTTTTTTATTGTGAAGCAAACAACAACAAATAGGACAAAATAACAGAAAACGTCAATGTGCATAACTATTCACCCCCTTAAAGTCAGTACTTTGTAGAGCCACCTTTTGCGGCAATCACAGCTGCAAGTCGCTTTTGATAAGTCTCTATGAGCTTGCCACATCTTTCCACTGGGATTTTGGCCCATTCCTCAAGGGAAAACTGCTCCAGCTCCTTCAAGTTTGATGGTTTGCGCTTGTGAACAGCAATCTTCAAGTCTGACCACAGATTCTCAATTGGATGGAGGTCTGGGCTTTGACTAGGCCATTCCAACACATGTATATGTTTCCCCTTGAACCACTCAAGTGTTGCTTTAGCAGTATGCTTGGGGTCGTTGTCCTGCTGGAAGGTGAACCTCCGTCCTAGTCTCAAATCACTTACAGACTGGTACAGGTTTTGCTCAAGAATATCCCTGTATTTAGCACCATCCATCTTTCCCTCGACTCGGACCAGTTTCCCAATCCCTGTTGCTGAAAAACAGCCCCACAGCATGATGCTGCCACCACCATGTTTCACCAATGGATGGTGTTCTTGGGGTGATGGGATGTGTTGGGTGTGCGCCAGACATAGCGTTTTCCTTGATGGCCAAAACGTTACATATTTGTCTCATCTGACCAGAGCACCTTCCTCCATACATTTTGGGAGTCTCTGACATGCCTTTTTGCAAACTCAAAACGTGCCTTCTTATTTTTAGCTGAAAGTAATGGCTTTCTTCTGGCCACTCTTCCATAAAGCCCAGCTCTATGGAGTGTACGGCTAATTGTGGTCCTATGGACAGATACTCCAGTCTCTGCTGTGGAACTCTGCAGCTCCTCCAGGGTTACCTTTGGTCTCTGTGCTGCCTCTCTGATTAATGCCCTCCTTGCCCTCCTTGTCCTCCTTGAGTTTTGGTGGGCGGCCCTCTCTTGGCAGGTTTGTTGTGGTGCCATGTTCTTTCCATTTGATTATGATGGATGGTTGATGGTGCTCCTGGGGATCATCAAAGATTTGGATATTTTTTTATAACCCAACCCTGACATGTACTTCTCAACAACTTTGTCCCGGACTTGTTTGGAGAGTTCCTTGGTCTTCATGGCAGTGTTTGGTTGGTGGTGCCTCTTGCTTAGGTGTTGCAGCCTCTGGGGCCTTTCAGAAAAGGTGTGTATACTGACAGATCATGTGACACTTAGATTGCACACAGGTAGACTTCATTTCACTAATTATGTGACTTCTGAAGGTAATTGTTTGCACCAGAACTTTTTAGGGGCTTCATAACAAAGGGGGTGAATACATATGCACATGCCAATTTTCAGTTCTTTATTTTTTTTTAATATTTTTTAGATATTTTTTTTTCTTCATTTAATTTCAAAACTAAGACTATTTTGTGCAGATTCATCAAATACAATTCTTTTTTATTTTATTTTTTATTACAGGTTGTAATGTAACAAAATAGGTAAAAAGGGGGGTGAATACTTTTGCAAGGCACTGTATATGTGCAGAGCCCTGTGCTGTTTGTTTCACTCAAACAAAATGGAGTCCTGCCTCCTGTGTGTACGGTATGTACCTCCCTTCAGCAGTGGGCGTGGCTGGGTAATAAAGAGTAGATCAAACCCAGTGGAACGCAGCAGGTCACAGATCAGTGGGCATGACATCAGCCATAACTCAGCACCACTGTCACATCCGGCACGCAGCCTCATCTATAACCACGACCCATACCTCACCTGCTGTGCAGGGGGGCAGACGCTCGCTCCACAGAGAGCTCCACTGCAGTGCAGATACTGTAACTGCATACTATACTGGGAGAAGTTGAGTAATACCATGGAGAGGGTAAGTAGACAAGTACAGATACGGTAGAATGAATTGAATTGTAGATACACTGCAGATGAGACGTACAGTGAAAGACCTAACTCACTCTTTTGGGAAGAGATGAGTTATACCATGGAGAGGTTCCTGGAACTGCACTGAACCAAAATATGAACGCAACACTTTTGTTTTTGCTCCAATCTTTCCACGAGTTGAAATCAAAGACCTAAGACTTTTTCTATGTTTCTATGTCTTTTGTGTAAAAGGCCTATTTCACTCAAATTGTGTTCACAAATGTGTTTAAATCTGTGTTAGTGAGCACTTCTCCTTTGGCAAGATAATACCTCCACCTGACAGGTGTGGCATATCCAGATGCTGATTAGACAGCATGATTATTGCACAGATAGATGTGCCTTAGGCTGGTCACAATAAAAGGCCACTCAAAAATGTGCAGTTTTATCACACAGCACAATGCCACAGATGTCGCAAGTTTTGAGGGAGCGTGCAATTGGCGTGCCACCAGAGCTATTGCCCGTGAATTGAATGTTAATTTCTCTACTATAAGCCGTCTCCAAAGTCGTTTCCAATTCCAATTCTTGGAAACGCCTTGGAGATGGCTTATCTTAGAGAAATGAACATTCAATTCATGGGCAACAGCTCTGATGGACATTCCTGCCAATTGCACGCTCCCTCAAAACTTGCGACATCTGTGGCTTAGTGCTGTGATAAAACTGCACAGTGGCCACATCTGTGCAATAATCATGCTGTCTAATCAGCATCTGGTTATGCCACACCTGTCAGGTGGATGGATTATCTCGGCAAAGGAGAAGTGCTCACTAACACAGATTTAAACATATTGGAGCAAAAACAAAAGTGTTGCATTTATATTTTTGTTCAGTGTATATTATGACGATAGATACTTTAATGTACTGTGTATACCACTATGGATCAGACCTATTGTAATTCCAAGTACTGTTGTACCTTGAAGAACCCAACTAGAGAGAAAGGACAGATACAGTAACTGTACATATGAACTGATAATGAACAGCACTCGCCCATCTTGCAGGGGTCTCTTGCCGCTGTGTTTGAGTTATAACATAACGCAGATTGGCGTGACATTTCCATCGGTGAGATCCAACACAGCATCACTGTAAAGTATTTATGTTTGGAGAAGCCAGGAAATATTTACACCATGTGAACCGACTAGGAAAATCTCTAGGCCCTGGTTATTAGATCACTTTTAAAATGTAAGTTATATAAAAAGTATTGATGATAGAGGCAAGCTATTTTTCTCATTAGCAAATGTGATTATTTAGAGACAAACTTTTATTATTTTATTGTTTTTCATTTGCTGAAAACATAATTTCTACTTTGAATAGGTGGCATTATACTGTATCTCAGCCAGTGTATGTGCTGTGCATGAAAAGCAGTGTGGATTGGATTGCAAAATGATATATTTTGGATATTGGGGTGGCCATCATTTTCTCATTATGTGTCAAAAGTGCTTTTGGCTCTAAAAGTGAGATAAATTCCTCACGGCTGATATAATCCTTCTCCCTCGAAGAAAACGTGTCCGTGCTACATTATCTTTTCATTGCTTTCGAAAGAGTACGGCAACCAATTAAGCAGCCAGAAGAGGGGGAGAGAACACTGCTAAAAAAAATATGCCATGCCAAAGGTGAGTGTAAGAAGAGGTAATTAGACATCGGTTACATAGGGTAATTAAGGGATGACAGAGATTCTCTTTTACTTACTGACAACCAGACAGACGGGTAGACAGCACAGCTGGGATGTGCCGATGCTGCATCCTGGTGTAAATGACAACCCTCGCGTTAAAATAGTTAATTTGGACAAGATAAATAAAATACTATAGAACTGGTGACTGTATTGCTCTTTCATAAGAGTTGTTTTTTCGATCCTCTTTCTTTCGACTGCTCTTTGGATTACTCACACTTCTTGGGCGGATAATAGTCTAGATAATAGCAAAGTACTTTTACTTCACAAGCACGAAGATATAGCAGGCACTGATGTGGACTACACATCTACAGCAGTGTCTCTCATCTCCCATCTACCAGAATACTCCTTGAGTTGTACTTTTTACTACCAGCTCAAAGCTAACACCCCTGAATTAATTACCAGTATTAAGGTGTACTAGTTCAGGGTGTACTAGTTCAGGGCAACCTGACACACCCTGGCGGTATTCCAGGATTGTAATTAAGCAGTAACTTTATAAAGGGTCTCCCTACAGTGTGTGAATACATACCATTTTCACAGCTAAAATGATATGCTGGATTGCCTGCGTAAATGGGTCACATCAATTTCCTTCAATTCCCTCTCTCCCTCAATCATTTCTTTCCCCTCTCACTTTCTATCCCCATCTCTCTCTCTTTGTGTGTCTCTCTCACCTTAATTACTGAACAGTTTGTGCCTGTGACTCAGCCGCAATGTGTTTAATCTGTGATCTGATGTCATTAGGGGCTAATTGCTATTGTAATGAATATAGATTTTGTGGCCAGCTACAATGACTATTGTAGCACACAGGATCTGTAATGGGTTGGTCCAATGGAACTAGCTTCTTAGGCTTAGATGACATGGCCTATAGACTGATCTTAAGTCAGTCTTGTGTTTTTCCCACTTACCTTATGGTTAAATAGATGCTACAGTACATGAGTTTTGTATAATTTCAGCCACTAGTTTTAAGATCAGTGCTCACAAGACCAAAATATTGTCAAGAAATGTCCTGATTGGACAGGCACACCTCCCCTGCTCCCCACTCCCATGGAAACGTTTAATTTGCAAAACTTTGTTGGCCTTAAACTGAGGACTCTGATGTCTAATGAGATAAGAAATCAATCAGCATGATATCATGAACCATACAGTCAACACAAAACACACAAATCCTGTAGCATCTCTTTAAGGCTGGGAATCAGGGTATGGGAAGCTGATCCTAGATCTGTGCCTAAGGGCAACTTTTATCTGGAGCGGATCGTAACAGGTTTGCTATGCAATGAATGTTCATTAGACAGTTATGGTTTCTATCTGTCATCTCTACATGATGTGGTGGTGTCTCTCTCCCCCGCACGCGCGCACACACACACACACACACACACACACACACACACACACACGCACACACACACACACACACACACACGCACACACACACACACACACCACAGATACACAGAGAACATCAGAGGAGCTTCAAAGGAGTTTTTGCCGTAGAGGAACAGAGAGAGAGAGTGATGCTCTGTATCATAGATTTGCTCATTACTACTGCCATATTCAGTGGTGCATGTTCAACCTTCTTTTATCAAGATCATACAGTTATGTAAGATTTCAGAAATAAATCTTTTTGAAAACTATACTTTGCCATATGCCATAAGACATACTTTGTGTGTCAGATACTGATCATGGGATCTATACTGTCCAGTCGGTAAAAGGGAATAAGCTCTAGTATCAAGAAGATGTAGAATACCTTCATTAGATAGAAATACATATTTAGGGGCTGTTATAATAACAACGTTTGTTAAATGTTTACCGTATTCTTTTTTTTAGCAAACAACATAATTTGTTCCTCTTTGAAGTTGAAGCTGAAATGGACAGAATATGAATAACTTATTATTGTTATGTCCTTGTATGGATGTATTCATGGCATTAGGCAAAATAGGTTTAAACTAAATTGAATGAGGACACCTGTTTGGCCCTCACTTCCAAATAGGTTAAGTTTTATTTTTATTAAGTCGTAGTTTATTACGGTACAGTTAATTACAATAAAATTACAATTACATTTTGAATAAATAATGTACTATATGTGCCAACATTTCTATTTCCCAGCTTAACTTGGTGTTACAGTGTCTTCAAACTGAATCTCAATGTAATTTACTATCAAAAGAACTACTACATGGTGATTTATCAATTAGTTTAAAGGCGCTTTAAAGTTTGTTGGAAAGCAGCCACCTCTGTCTGGCCATCGTGGCGAAATTCAGTTCAAAGTTCCAAAGAACAACATCCTTTAATATAAACCCCCGAAATGGATTTTCAGTGTCGGACATTAACTCTGGTGTTTCTGCCCACAGGGTTGGGACAGCCACTAGTGACAGGAAGACAAGACTCCCCTAGAACACCCCTGGCAGTAACAACATGTTTATATGCAAACCGAGTGCCAGGTAGGACACTCATTATTTCCCCCAATATTTTTTTCAGTGGATTTCATTCCCTGATCACTTCCGATTAAACATAGTCATTTCAACCATTAGGAAGCTTTTAGAAAGCTTGAATGTTATATACTGGCCGTTAGTGCAGTAATTATATTGATTCCCCATAAATTATAATAAAGATAGCATCTTGGCTGCCCTCCTACGGCACCATTCAACACTGCACGAGAGTAAGAGGCCATGAGGCAAGCCTCTTTTGGAAATGTAGACAAGATAATATGAATGAAAAAAAGTGGTTCACTGAAATGTTTGGCTTTGAGGTAGTGTTGACGCACAGTGCAAACTTCATACAGTAGTCGTGTTAAATGTATCAATACAGCTTAATCCACATCTTCATCATCAACCTTATTTGTCCTTCAGTAAAAATGCCTTCAGGTACACTGGCAGTATGTAGTCAAATGGATCATCCTGAGCTCAATCTGGACACCCCCTG
>NC_137675.1:57893029-57905529 GCF_963989245.1 Nansenia antarctica | reverse complement strand
ATTAAGAAGACTCAGCTAACAATTCAAAAAGGTCACTGCTGTCTCCTGACTTGTCCTGTCATTGGCAGAGCCATAAATAACCAGTATTGACAGGTTATCTGTTATCTTGTCTCTCGACTGTGCCTCCACCCTCCTCTCTCTCACCCACCACCACAATGGCATAAGACACAAAATGAACGGCAGTTTCCTGTGAAAATAACCCCAGAATCAATTCCACGCTCAGTAGATTTCTTATAGTTCTATTTTCCAATTATACGTGGGGGAAGGGATAGTCTAGGGAAACATGTTATTTATTTTGGCCGGTAAATGACATTTATGCAAATTCTAATTGGGGAGGGATACCTGACAACCATCTGTGATAGGACGTGCCGTAGCAACCAGCTCTCCAGATAACACTTAGTTCAGATAACTATCCACTGTTCACTGACCCTAACCCTAACCCTAACCATGGCCAAATGTTGCATCTTATAATATATAAAATAATTGTAGTTGAAATTTTGAGTATATAGACCATCTATCGGTTCATAGCCATGGTGTTAGTGATATTGTTATTATACTGGAGGCTCTGAGACAGTACATCTCTTGACAGAGGTAGACTGCGAGAGTGATGCAGTAACTGGTCTTACTTGCATTAAAATATACTCTATTTAAAGAAGTGGACAGCAACTCTGTCCCTGTGTGGAGTCACAACACGTCCAAGCTGTTGGTCAAGCCCAGCACTAACACATCTGGTTCAAAAGCCACGGTCTTGATGAACAGTAATCAAATGTGTTAGTTATTGATGGGTTTTAACACAACAGGGTTGTGGGTTCCTAACTCACTGAAAGTGTTCAGAATGAACAACATCCTTTTTAGTCTGTGCCCATGTTCATGAAGCAGCCTTTAGCCTTCATGCAGACTTCAGTAGTTTTAAGCTTGGTTCACGTAACCACGGACATCAAGCTCAGTAGCGCCTGTGCATTTCATTATGTTCTATGATAAGTCCAGACATGTCTAAACACGTCTCTCTCTCTCTCTCTCTCTCTCTCTCTCTCTCTCTCTCTCTCTCTCTCTCTCTCTCTCTCTACTCAACACTTTCGTTATCTGTTTCAAATGAAAAGCCCTAGGTACTATTACTGTAGGTGTTGCTGAGGTAATTAAGTACAGAAATTACGTGATGGATTTCTGCTTATAACCGTTTCACTTATCGAATCGCTCATTAAAGATGAGACTGAACCCAGAACAATTCATAATGAAGTGAAATGAAACATTATATTATTGATGGCCATTATCAAAGGCAAACTCAATATACAAAAATAGGGCTGGCAGTAGCAGCTCCGCAGTTAGAGCTGCAGCAGAAACGAAGTATGGTCAAGTGGAATACAATCCCTATACACGTGTTGGTGCACCGTAGGACCCCAGTGATGATAATCCTTTAGAGGTCCAACTAGACTCCTTTATCCCATTATCAACCATCTCCATAGTCTCTCATATACAGTACTTTACCTCTAGGAATGCCCACAGTCACTGTGACCTGAAACTGTGAGTCAGAAAGAAGGAGAGAGGGAATCAGACCGAGAGAGAGAGGGAGAGAGAGAGAGAGAGAGAGAGAGAGAGAGAGAGAGAGAGTCAGACTGAGAGTAAGAGAGAGAGAGAGAGAGAGATAGAGATAGAGAGAGGGAGAGAGAGAGAGAGAGGGAGTCAGACTGAGAGAAACAGAGAGATGGCAGTTAGCCCAGGTTGACCCAAACTGTGGTCTGCCGTGCTGGCCTGGCCTGTCTGTTAATCCTCTGTGTGAACAGCTGTTGACTCCTCTCCTCTCATATGCCCTGCAGAGGAACAGCCAAAAGGCGCTGACACATGGCAGAGACACTAACATTAATGAATCCCCCTGAACATGAGGGAGAGATGTCAGCTTGCCCTCTCTCCCCTTGCAATGCCCCTCTGCTAATTATGGCCTGCTGTTCATTATGTTTTCGTTTTTGTTTTTTTGCTCCTTGGTTTATTAAAACACTTGGATCTCTATCTTCATTTCTATGATATCACTTTATCTCTCTCTCACTCTCATTGGTTTATGTAAACACGTGTGAGCTAATGACACCAACAATTCATTAGCAGACACTGATGTACCTCAATAATAATCTCTGCTAGTCATGTTTGCCACGTGTCAAGGGCTCCCTTTCTCTGACAGGTGTCGTAGGGGTCATTAGAACACCACCATGGTAGGTGGTAGCTAATTGTTGCTGTTAACCTCCTCTTCTTTCTACTCGGCTCCTCTCCTCTCCACAGACAGACAGACAGACAGACAGACAGACAGACATGACAAGACAAGACAAGACAAGACTTTCAGTCAGACAGTCTATTTAGAGGCCATGTCTGAATTCCCGTATTACGACTGTGACCCTGCCTCATATGCAAATGCCCAGCTCCAGGCGATGTGTGTGGTTCTGTACCATTAGGTACTCTTTCGTCAAGCTCAGAGACAGGTGTTGTAAAGGGTCCTATTATTCCAAACTCACTGTGCCATGCCTCTCCCTCTGACACGCACCTGGTCTCATTGAGACAGATACTTTGAATGTATTTGATATTTTACTGTGTAATGAAAGTGCCACGGATAGAAGAAAACGAAATCCCACCTAGGAATAATGGACTGGGTTTGGTATTTTGGTCTTACAGCTCAGTCGATTCGGCACAGACCTTCAACGTGCTTCAGTAACCAATGTTTTATTCATTCCTACATCACTTTGTTTGGCGCTGTGATTCCCTGGCCTTTATCATGGCACGTGTTTTATGCTCATGGTCTTTGTGCTTAGCCGTCTGGCTGTATCAGAGGGAGTGAGTTATGTCTTTTTAAAAGTCACAAGGAGAATAAGTCTCCCTTCCAGAAAATAATATTTGGGGGAAAGAATCTTAGCTTTCCCCCGCCCCCAAAATGATTGTAGTTCTTCAATCTCTGAAATGATGTCACTATACACACACACACACACACACACACACACACACACGAACACGAACACGCACACACACACAGGCTGCAGGTCCCATATACCCACAGGATGACAGCTCGCAAATAATAGAACATCAGGTGCATGGACAGCAACCTTAGATACAACTATTCATTCTGCCTTATCTGCTATTCTTTCAGCACCAACATATCTGTCCATCCATCCTGCATCACCTGTCTGCCTTTCAGGACCTTGGACAGCGACTGACAGATCTGCCACTGACAGAGACGTCCACTCAGCCCCACGCTACCTCCTTGCATAAACACAGCGTGACCAGAGCTCCTAACAGCGCCACGCCTGCAGCTGAAGACACTCTGCAGGGGTCGAACCATCAGCCTGGCCGCTTTGTCTGGGAGCGATGCTCTGCCTTTCTCCTGCTGAAAACATCCACTCTAGGTGCCAAAACTTCAGATCTGTGCATGTCACTATTTAATTTTTGTATGAATCTCCCATTGACAGTATGACATTGTTGCATTATTATTTCTTTAATCAGGCAAACCAAATCTGGTCAACAAATGCCCGTACACAGTGGCTCTTGTGGATGGTGTGTCCTGACTCATCATTTGGAAAGCACTCATACAACTGTCAATGTCAATGTGTGCTGTGTGTGTGTGAAGCTGGCATGTCATCTTAAACCTTTATTAGTGGATCTTGACATGGGGCTATGGCTCTGACACCTAGCATGTTTGAGTTCACCCTAGGTGCTCCCTAAAGACAGATTTTTGAGCCTGGTGAAGCCTAGTTAACTCTACACCTGTAAGGTAGTTAACCGTGATTTCTATGTCAAATCCATCAGGCTTTTAACTAAATTGCAGGATATCTATCTGGAGATTAGCGTCTCAGCACTATTGACTGCAATCTATGCGCATTACCCTCAAGAAATTATTTACATTAATGAAATAAACAATTTCTCTGTTCTACTGGTTGTTGACTTCCTCTTCCACGCAATCATCAACATGAGTATTATTTGAATAGTCTACTTATTTCTTCTTTTATAGGTAAAATCAATTAAACTACCCTGTCCTTATTTCACACATGTCTTACTAGGCTACATGATAATTATATTGCACAAAGAATAAAATAATAAATAAAAAACATTAAAGTATGGCACAAGGCAAAACAAAGCAAGTGAGAACATTACTCCCTGAGACAAAACACAAATGAACAAAACATCAAAACATTGACTTTAGACGTCCTCTCAAATTTGTTCCTAAAATAAATCATTGACTAATTATGGATATAGCCTCATACAGTTTGCTACTCTAGGCAACATTCACTGTAATTCACTTCCTGTCCAAGTTATTTGTATTGACTTGACAGGTGGCCCACATGCTTGTATCCAACTGAGTAATTATCTTTTAAATGTCCCCCTAACTTAGCCTCATTAGATGACACGGTTATTGTCTCTCAGCATAATGTAATAAACCAGCCCGGAAAGGGCTCTGTCGGTTACCAAGAGAACACGAAACGACCCAGGAGTATAGAAAAGCCAATAATCTTTATTAAATTCAATACTTCTAAAATTCATAGGGGGGGAATTCGGCAGGTGAGTAATGAGAGTCCGTCAACCACACTCAACACGGTTATTCAATTGCCTGTAAGTGAACCACTACAACCAGGTCTACAGCCCACACAGCGTTCTGCACACAGTCTACAGCCCACACAGCGTTCTGCACACAGTCTACAGCCCACACAGCGTTCTGCACCCACACAGCGTTCTGCACCAAGTCTACAGCCACACAGCGTTCTGCCAAGTCTACAGCCCACACAGCGTTCTGCCAAGTCTACAGCCCACACAGCGTTCTGCCAAGTCTACAGCCCACACAGCGTTCTGCCAAGTCTACAGCCCACACAGCGTTCTGCCAAGTCTACAGCCCACACAGCGTTCTGCACACAGTCTACAGCCCACACAGCGTTCTGCACCCACACAGCGTTCTGCACACAGTCTACAGCCCACACAGCGTTCTGCACACAGTCTACAGCCCACACAGCGTTCTGCACCAAGTCTACAGCCACACAGCGTTCTGCCAAGTCTACAGCCCACACAGCGTTCTGCCAAGTCTACAGCCCACACAGCGTTCTGCCAAGTCTACAGCCCACACAGCGTTCTGCCAAGTCTACAGCCCACACAGCGTTCTGCCAAGTCTACAGCCCACACAGCGTTCTGCCAAGTCTACAGCCCACACAGCGTTCTGCCAAGTCTACAGCCCACACAGCGTTCTGCACACAGTCTACAGCCACACAGCGTTCTGCCAAGTCTACAGCCCACACAGCGTTCTGCACACAGTCTACAGCCCACACAGCGTTCTGCACCAAGTCTACAGCCACACAGCGTTCTGCACACAGGAAACAACCAAGTCTACAGCCACACAGCGTTCTGCACACAGACACACACTACAACCAAGTCTACAGCCCACACAGCGTTCTGCACCAAGTCTACAGCCCACACAGCGTTCTGCACACAGTCTACAGCCCACACAGCGTTCTGCACACAGTCTACAGCCACACAGCGTTCTGCTACAACCAAGTCTACAGCCCACACAGCGTTCTGCACCAAGTCTACAGCCCACACAGCGTTCTGCACCAAGTCGACAGCCCACACAGCGTTCTGCACCAAGTCGACAGCCACACAGCGTTCTGCACACAGAAACAACCAGGTCTACAGCCACACAGCGTTCTGCACACAGAAACAACCAGGTCTACAGCCACACAGCGTTCTGCACACAGTCTACAGCCCACACAGCGTTCTGCACCAAGTCTACAGCCACACAGCGTTCTGCACCAAGTCGACAGCCACACAGCGTTCTGCACCAAGTCGACAGCCACACAGCGTTCTGCACACAGAAACAACCAGGTCTACAGCCACACAGCGTTCTGCACACAGAAACAACCAGGTCTACAGCCACACAGCGTTCTGCACACAGTCTACAGCCACACAGCGTTCTGCACCAAGTCGACAGCCACACAGCGTTCTGCACCAAGTCTACAGCCCACACAGCGTTCTGCACCAAGTCTACAGCCACACAGCGTTCTGCACCAAGTCTACAGCCCACACAGCGTTCTGCACCAAGTCTACAGCCCACACAGCGTTCTGCACCAGGTCTACAGCCACACAGCGTTCTGCACCAAGTCTACAGCCCACACAGCGTTCTGCACCAAGTCGACAGCCCACACAGCGTTCTGCACCAAGTCGACAGCCACACAGCGTTCTGCACACAGAAACAACCAGGTCTACAGCCACACAGCGTTCTGCACACAGAAACAACCAGGTCTACAGCCACACAGCGTTCTGCACACAGTCTACAGCCCACACAGCGTTCTGCACCAAGTCTACAGCCACACAGCGTTCTGCACCAAGTCGACAGCCACACAGCGTTCTGCACCAAGTCGACAGCCACACAGCGTTCTGCACACAGAAACAACCAGGTCTACAGCCACACAGCGTTCTGCACACAGAAACAACCAGGTCTACAGCCACACAGCGTTCTGCACACAGTCTACAGCCACACAGCGTTCTGCACCAAGTCGACAGCCACACAGCGTTCTGCACCAAGTCTACAGCCCACACAGCGTTCTGCACCAAGTCTACAGCCACACAGCGTTCTGCACCAAGTCTACAGCCCACACAGCGTTCTGCACCAAGTCTACAGCCCACACAGCGTTCTGCACCAGGTCTACAGCCACACAGCGTTCTGCACACAGAAACAACCAAGTCTACAGCCCACACAGCGTTCTGCACACAGTCTACAGCCCACACAGCGTTCTGCACCAAGTCGACAGCCACACAGCGTTCTGCACCAAGTCGACAGCCACACAGCGTTCTGCACACAGAAACCAAGTCTACAGCCCACACAGCGTTCTGCACACAGTCTACAGCCCACACAGCGTTCTGCACACAGAAACCAAGTCTACAGCCCACACAGCATTCTGCACACAGTCTACAGCCCACACAGCATTCTGCACACAGTCTACAGCCCACACAGCGTTCTGCACACAGTCTACAGCCCACACAGCGTTCTGCACACAGGACAAGGCCACACAAAAAGCAGGTGAATACACGGCACTCTCAAACAGGGGCAGTATTCTGAATCCCCAAGCCCAGCACAGCTGAGGCGCCCACAGTAACCCTCCTGGTTTTTCTCTCCGACTATCAAAAAAACTAACAAAAACAGAAAGGGGTAGGGGAGAAATACACACATTACACATACATTAAACGTGAAATAATAAAGGTTAAAGGACCATGGCCGCAAGGACAAACAGACTGAAGCTCAGCTTCTACCCCAGGGCCATCCAGGCCCTGAACACAGCAAAGACCTAGGTTCTGGGCCCTGGACAGTCTGGACGGATTGATGGCAGCTGCTGGATTGAAAAAAATCAGGTGTAGTGCTGAGGCACAAATGTGTACATTTCAAGCCTGCAAACTGCGACACTTTAAATGAATGTGCAATAACACTATGTACAATATGACAACCCTAGTCGTCTTATCTGTACAGTATAGTATAGTGGATAGTGTACATAGCCTTTATTTATGTAAACCAGCTCCCTTCCCTTCTTTTTTTTTTCTTTTCTTTTTTTTTCTTTCCTAGCACCAGGGGAGCCACCCCTCCTAAATGTCATTGTTTGGTACCTGTACTATAGCAATGACAATAAAGACCATTCATTCATTCATTCATTCATTCATTCATTCATTCATTCATTCATTCATTCATTCATTCATTCATTCATTCATAAAACTTAACTCCCTCCCCTGGGGTCTTAGCTTGTGGCGCTGTCCGACTCCCCAGGGAAACAACACTGGAACCCAGGCTGGAGAATAGAGGAGAACCCCCCACACACCCCTAGAGGCCCCGGCCCTGTGTAACTAAAGGAGGCACCTAACCTCCCCTCCAAGCTCTCCAACGCTCCCCTGCCCGACTGTCTTCTTCACTAGAAGCTACAAGCGACACCCTCCCACCACGGGTGTACAAGCTGACAGGCAAAAAAAGCACTATGGACTAATGTTGCAAATATCACAGTATTGTGTATATCATATAGTATATATAAGTGGTTTATATTATATAATATCTCCTGGCTTAAACCATCAATATACCAGATTTAAATTTGGTGACTGACCCCTAGTAGAAAGTGAGATGACTTTTGAAGTACATTGAGATCAAGGTTAAACTCAAGCATGCTCTAAACCTCAGACCAGAGAACACAGCAATCATGTTTAAGCAGCTGTGAGTTTATATTCTGTACAGGTTTAGACAGCATGACTATGCTAAGCTAGCTGTCAGAGCAAAAGCCCCATTATGTTTTACATCAAAGGCAGTGTGTAGACATCAGGACAGGAGGTTGCCTGTAAGGAGTACTTGCTCCATAATCACACTGTCAGACCGATGTAGGCCAGTTGACCAATTAGTCAATTTCAATTAAGGGCTTGTTTCCACTTTAATCAGCTTGGGTCTTTAAAAACAGAGATCTGTCCGAGACATCTACCCTGGCTGTTGTAATGTTCTGTTCACTCCTTCTCTCTCTCCCTCTCTCTCCCTCTCTCTCTCTCCCTCTCTCCCTCTCTCTCTCTCTCTCTCTCTCTCTCTCTCCCTCTCTCCCTCTCTCCCTCTCTCTCTCTCTCTCCCTCTCTCCCTCTCTCTCTCTCTCTCCCTCTCTCTCTCTCTCTCCCTCTCTTTCTGTCTCCCTCTCTCTCTCTCTCTCTCTCTCTCTCTGGTCCGAGGGATGGTCTGGAGAGCGAGATTGTGAAAAGCCTGATGGATCGCTGCGGAGTGGACCCAGACAATGAGACGAACTTTAGATGAGTGTCCCTGTCTCTCTCTTTCAGTACACCGACACCAACACACACACACACCAGCACACACCGACACACACCGACACACACATACACACACGCGCACACACACACACACACACACACACACACACACACACACACACACACACACACACTTCGGCTGTCTCAGAGAAAAGATGGCTGAGTTGGGGAAGGGAGTGGGAAAATATGACAGAGAGAGAAGACCGAAAGAGAGGAGAGGGACAGTGAAGGATCAATATTTAGTCTTTAATGTGGATGGCCATAAGCCAGCACTACAGGGCTTTTGTTTACAATATATTATCCCCCCTGAGCCCTTAGTTCCCCCCAGTGTGAACGATATCAGACACACGACTCAGACAAAAGCCCTATTGATTTAGGAGCAAACACGTCTTGTGGGAGAAGTGGTTACAGAGATGACAGAAATGGAACACAGAGAGGAGGAGGTGAGGAGGGGAGGGGAGGGGAGCAGGGTGAATTATGTTTGAGAGGTGGGGAGGGTAGGAGATGCAGAGATAACAGAGGGATCTGAGGTAGAGGAGGGTGTGGAGGGGGGTGTGGAGGGGAGATGGTGAGGAAGGGAGGAGAGGGTGAGGAGAGAAGCGAGGTAGAAAGGGGAGAGGCGAGGATGAGGAAAAGAAAGGAGAGAAAGGTGCAGGAGAGAACATTATGAAGGAGTGTGATAGAACATGGATAAGTAGCAGGTGATGGGGAGATGACAGAGGGATGTGACAGAGAGGAGAGGAGAGGGAGTGATTTTTTTTTTTTTTAAAGAGAGACGTGAAGAAGAATGCTCTTTAATTCTGGTCAGTGGACTCACAAGGTGGAGCCTTTAGTCCCAGCTCACACAATAACACTGTTCTCTGATACAAAATGATCTACTTTTTGGTTAGACAGAAAGTGATATTGGTTGAAATAGTTTTTGAATGCCACAATATGTAACTTTAATTATTTTGTCCGAAGTGCTGCCACTGTATAGTGTTTGTCACCTAGGTGAGTTGTTTTTGTATTCTGTGGCTAAAATGGATCTGGTGCAGTTGCATGTAGGTCTATGTCTGTGTCTAAACCCTTTGATCTAGCTGATCCATACTTATACCAGGGGGGCTCTGGTGTTCCCGAAAAGGGATTTTCACCAACCCCGTCAGAGTTCAAATTCCATTCTAACGCTCCAATGCCCACACTGATCCCCCTCCCCGGCAGACACTTTCTGATCAGCGGAGTGCTTGCCATCCCTTTTGCGGGATAACTCACTCATCTTTCACAGTAATTCCTGGCTATTGATTTGGATAGCCGGCTGCCTTGGAGATACTTGCTTTGTTATTGTATTCTGAGGTGGTATATTCATAACGACTTGCGTGCTCTGAGGTTCATGGGACTGACCTAAAGAGAATACATGAAAAGGTATCCTGGTCCTGAAGAAAGGCCTCAGAAATAACCTCATTAGAAGAAGAAAAGAGAGAGAGGAGGAGATCAATGTCGATGAGATGAGGTAATGCCGGCGTCTACTTTTCAGTCCGTTGCTGTGGAAAAGAGAACTTGCTAATTGATAAAGGGGAGATGACAGTGATGGCTGCTCCTTCGGAATATTGTGTCGCCTTTAGCAAGTAAGCAGCATTAACATGTGTGTCCCTGAGGCTCTGTTGAACGACATCAAACTGTGAACTAGGAGAACACATAGTATCAGCTCATCACGTTCCTCCATCTTTATCGTCATCTGTTTTGGAGCTGTCTTTCATGGAAGCTGTGCGTTTACATGGAGCATACCAACCTCTATAATGCCAAAGCCTTTTCTTGGTCAGACAGACAACTAGCCAAGTGATTGATTGTCCAATCAAGATCAGTCAGAGGCTAATACGTGATGGTGAGAGAACAGGAGAACAAATCAATGGATGTTGCCATTCTTTTCTTTCCTGAGTGGTCTACCTAAGAGGGAGTGGACATTTGAAAAGGACCACACACTCCCCTCTCTCTCTCTCTCTCTCTCTCTCTCTCTCTCTCTCTCTCTCTCTCTCTCTCTCTCTCTCTCTCTCTCTCTCTCTCTCTCTCACATACACACACACGCACACACACACACACACATACACACACACACACACACACACACACACACACACACACACACACACACACACAACCTCATGGGTGTGTGTACTTCCAATCGCTCTGAAAGAGATCCTGGCTTGCAGTGCAGTGGCAATACAGGTTGAGAGAAGGTACAGAGTTGTGCGCGAGTGAGTGAGTGTGTGTGTGTGTGTGCGTTTGTGTGCTCGTCTGTATGTGTGTTTGAGGATTTGGCCATTTAATGACATACTAAACACACACCATGTATAGATTAACTCAGATGGTCATGGGGGTCAAATTAATCAAATTAGGGGCGAGTTGGGTGGCTAACAGATGACCTCCACTTCCAAGACACGGGCCGTAATCAAATAAACCGCGGGTCCAATCATCTATCCCACCAATCCCATCATCCTCCTCTGGAGTACGTCTGTAGGGTTTGTAGAGTGGAATTTCATTAGTGACCTTGAACTTGTTTTCTCCTTGCTCTGCCAATCACTTTGACATTTCATTAACCTATAGAAAATGAGAATCATAGATTTTTAAATACACTATTAAACTGTACGTACTTTAGATATTGTAGATATCCAACCGTTGTTCTTTTCGGGGGTGTTCTTAATGAGGTCAGGTCTGAGAGATACACAGTAGAAAATCTCACAAGCAGATTTACCTGACCTCTCAGACTGATTTACCTGTCCTCTCAGACTGATTTACCTGTTCTCTCATACTGATTTACCTGTCTTCTCAGACTGATTTACCTGTCCTCTCATACTGATTTACCTGTCCTCTCATACTGATTTACCTGTTCTCTCATACTGATTTACCTGACCTCTCAGACTGATTTACCTGTCCTCTCATACTGATTTACCTGTTCTCTCATACTGATTTACCTGACCTCTCAGACTGATTTACCTGTCCTCTCAGACTGATTTACCTGACCTGTCATACTGATTTACCTGTCCTCTCATACTGATTTACCTGACCTGTCATACTGATTTACCTGACCTCTCATACTGATTTACCTGTCCTCTCATACTGATTTACCTGTCCTCTCATACTGATTTACCTGACCTCTCAGACTGATTTCAAATCGTCTCACGATCCACCAGTCTGCATGATGTCCTGTGGGTACCCACAGCTTCTACTGTACTTTGCTTTAATCTTTAATCTGTTCATCAGAAGCCCTTTAAAGTTACATTTCACTGCAAAGTCAAACTTCTTCAGATACTTTCAGACCTGAAGGATAGTCTGATGAAAACACAAGCTGGATCTACACAACCAATGGCAGGGAACATAGACTCACTGACTCACTGACACTAAACTACCTGAGGTGTGAACGCATCTGTCCAAGACGATGACCTTTTATTTTACAGACCATTATTACTGTAAGGAGGTACTTACTTAAAGGGTACAGGGTAAAAAAAATTGTACTTGTTTTATTGTAAAATGACTTTATAATTGCATATTAATCACACAGGGCTGTAAAATAAAGGGTAGAGTAACCACTTGGTTTGGAAGTGTAATGTCTCTAAGTCAACAACAGATTGGTAGGGGCCAATGGCGTGTCTGTATCCTTGCAGCATCTCACACTGTTCTCTCACTGTGTTATCATGTAATATTCAAGGTAATCTTGGGATTTACACAACTTCTCA
>NC_137675.1:57665529-57888029 GCF_963989245.1 Nansenia antarctica | reverse complement strand
CCCTGTGCAGTCTTTTGGCCCTGCGTCGGTAATGAAAAGCCGGTATGTTAATAGCTGAAGTATGAGACTGTCCCTGGACTCACACTGGCACACACACTCACTCACACACACACACACACACACACACACACACACACACACACACACCTCCTGCCATGCGAGGGACAGGCTCCACCGGCTGCTCTTTCTCTGTGACTGAGTTATGCATGTGTATGTCTGTGTGTGTGTGTGTGTGTGTGTGTGTGTGTGTGTGTGTGTGTGTGTGTGTGTGTGTGTGTGTGTGTGTGTGTGTGTTAGAGAGGTGTGTGTGTGATTCTGTCCTGCCGTGCCTGGCGTCTGCTTCTCTGTGAGGTGCTGACAGGACTGGCTACTACAAAGATGGATCAGTGTCCTTCAATTGGGTCAGAGTTTGTGTGTGTGTGTGTGTGTGTGTGTGTGTGTGTGTGTGTGTGTGAGTGCCTGTGCGTTAGACATTTCGGTAATGATATAAACCACTGCCCTGGTAACAATGTATTCTACTTGCAAGGCAACTTGCGGGCTACAGATTAGTTAACCTGAGTAGGTTGCTATCACTTTGATGCAAGCTGGACATAATTTGAAGGATGTGCTGTAGCCTAATGTGCTGTAGCCTAATAAAGGTGTAGCCTACAACATAAGCTACTTGGCTAATATGATGTTATAACTTGGCATAACGCAATTCGTTCAACCAAAGACAGGAATGGTTATCAATCAATTCATTCAAAAGGAACAGCTGTGGATTTGTGTGTGTTGGGCTTATGTAACATAAAGGGCTCTGCACACAGCGTGCGATTTCTGTTGCGCGTCAACGTTCCATTTTGAAGTTTGAATGGAAGTCTATGAGAACATCGCATTTACCCACACACGGCCCCGATTTTAATCGCACGGCGAACATTCGATTCCATTCATTTTGAATGGGACAAAGCACACGGCGTGCGAGTTTTGTCGCACTGTCAAATGAATGGAATCGAATGTTCGCCGTGCGATTAAAATCGGGGCCGTGTGTGGGTAAATGCGATGTTCTCATAGACTTCCATTCAAACTTCAAAATGGAACGTTGACGCGCAACAGAAATCGCACGCTGTGTGCAGAGCCCTTAAGCCTATGATAAGTGGGTTTAATAAAAGTTTCTAAATCCATTTAACAAGCAAATATTTATTGAAGGAACGTAGCAGAACGTGGGAAACACAACTTGCACTGACTGCACCACCGCTCATTTACATCATCTGTTTTGTGTTTTCCAGATGACGAGTTTGAGTCACTTAAAATCATATGTATGAGTGCATTGCGAGAATTAAGATTCCAAAGAATAAACAGATCACAGTGTCTGAGCCCTAATGAAACTTCATTTATTGCGCGCAAAACAATGTCATTATACATTTGAAATGTTTTGTTATATTGACCATTGAGTTGAAAATAAAGATTTTGAGTGAGGAAAAGAAGAGGATACAGTGACCATCAGGTTGCTTCCATCCTTACAATTTCAAAGATGGTTTCTAAGAACAAGGTTAAGAAGCAGACATTGGAGACAACAAAAACTACTCTCTACTGACTGGGATCACTGCCAACTCATTCGAATGTCACTCAACGACAATAGGATGACATTAAGTGACATACAAAAACAATGGCAAACGGCAGCTGGGATGAAGTGCACGGCGAGGACGGTTCGAAACAGGTTCCTTAGAGCAGGGCTGAAGTCTTGCAAAGCTGGAAAAAAGCCCTTCAATAAGAAGCAAAGAAGAGCCAGGCTGAGGTTTTCAAAAGAGCATAAGGATTGGCCCGTAGAGGACTGGAGTAAGGTCATCTTCTCTGATGAGTCCAATCTTCAGCTTTACCCAACACAAGCCACAGGCATACAAGCCACAATGTCTCGCATTTGTGAAGGACGTATGAATCAAGCCACGTACAAGGTTTTCCTGGAAGAAAAATGACTCTGACAATGTTCCCCAACTGTGAGGATTGTTTTTTTTCCAGCAGGACAATGCTCCATGCCACACAGCCAGGTCAATCAAGGTGTAGATGGAGGACGACCAGATCAAGACCCTGTCATGGCCAACCCAATCTCCAGACCTGAACCTCACTGAAAACCTCTGGAATGTGATCAAGAGGAAGATGGATGGTCACAAGCCGTCAAACAAAGCTGAGCTGCTTCAATGTTTGTGCCATGAGTGGTCTGACACCAACAGCAGTGTGAAAGCCTGGTGGAGAGCAGAGGTGCCAAGATGCATGAACGTTATGACTGAAGATCAGGGTTATTCCACCAAATATTGATTTCTGAACTCTTCCTAAGTTAAAACATGATATTGTGTTGTTTAAAAATGACTATGAACTTGTTTTCTTTGCATTATTCGAGGTCTGAAAACACTATTTTTTGTTATTTTGACCAGTTGTCGTTTTCTGCAAGTAAATGCTCTAAATGACAATATTTGTATTTAGAATTTGGGAGAAATATTGTCACTAGTTTATAGAATAGAACGAACATTTTCATTTTACTCATTTTACTCATTTCATTTTACTCACATACCGGTACCTACAAATAGTAAAACCAGAGAAACGGATAATTTTGCAGTGGTCTCTTAATTCTGTCCAGAGCTGTATCTGCCCACCAACACTTGTAACTCAGACACGGCCGATGAGATTAATTAGGCCCCGGCGACACCAAACTATGCTACCCATTAATTACGCAGTGAGCCAATGGTTTCTCTGTGGGAGTCATCCGCTGACGGACAGCGAAAATGACATGGGTCTCTCCGTGTCTGTTTAATATGCTTCAGCAGTTTCCGACTGACAAAAAAACGTTCAAAGGAGTTAAACTTTCCAAAGCTCTTTCATCCTTTTAGCCAATTAGAAGCACAGTTTCGTATTGAGTTGCTAGATTGCATTATTTAGTTGCTAGGTTGTTTCAAAAGTTACACCAGAATTCCAAGGATCAGTTCGATTGTGATTTCATAGGTATACTTTTTATCTGTTTTATGATAGTTTGGTGTGGCCTAAACCCTGAACATTGCACAGGTACATCCAATTACAGCTGAAACCCTGTCAAAATGTAATTGAAAGTGAGGCTATCATTAAAGTTTTAAGAACACATGCTGCCGTGGTAATAAGAACCTGGCCCCCCAGGTTCTTAGGAAGCTGGCAACAGCTTCATAACAAGGACAGCTTTCCGCAAAGGTGTGTGTGTGTGTGTGTGTGTCTGTGTGTGTGTGTGTGTGTGTGTGTGTGTGTGTGTGTGTGTTTGTGTGTTTTCTGTCTCAGATGGATGTACAGTAGATGAGGTTGCCGCCACTGCTGTCACACTGCATGGCCTCCTCTGTCTCACTCTTTACCATGCTCTGACATTTGATGCCAGCTGCACCAGCTGTGTGCCAGTCACACAAACACACACACACACACACACACACACACACACACACACACACAAAGACACAAAGACACAAAGACACAAAGCACATCTCCTTGTTTGTTATTGATGTTTTCAACGGCATTTCTCTGCCTTCCCTGTATGTGTCTATATGTGTGTGTGTGCATGTGTTTTGTGTGTTTGTGTGTGTTTTCACTGCATATGCAGTATGTGTGTGTGTGTGTGTGTGTGTGACACATACAGTAGGCTACACATACCTACTGTGCATATGCACGCACACACACACACACACACACACACACACACATACTATGTTAGTGTATGTATGTACGTGTGAGAGTCATAAAATCAGTTGATTAAAGAACATGACTTTTCCCCCAGTTTGATTGGCAGGGGGGCAATTATTGATTTGTAGCGCTGCGCTGTGCCGCCTCACTAATTTTGCCAGGTACTCAATTGCATTCCAAGGACTAGTGGCCTTCGCTAAAGTGGCCTTCGCCAAGTTGGAGTGACTGCCTTAACAAATCCCCTTAAGGCTAAGGTTTGAACAAACTTAACTCATCCAATATCCGACATCCCTCTGTGGATCTCCAGAAGCAGGAAAGGAATTACAACTTACTCACTCCAAATTGTATCAGGCATACATATCAGCAGTACTGTACCCAAGTGAAGGTAAGGGACACGGGCTACATAACAAACAATTACCTGAACCACAAACCCAATTACTGTAAACGCTGTTTTCCCTTGTGTCTGAGCACAGTGGGAATAGGAACCAATCTTCAACATTGGTCTGAGTGAGCGATACTGAGATCACCCGCTTGTGAAAACACATTGGATTCTATGAATACATAGAGATAACTCTATGTTTTGGAAATAAGATTTATTTAATCATAGAATTACAAGACACTATGAATCAGATATGCAGAGCGGAGAATAGAACACTAAGCTGAAAGAGAGAGTGAGTGTGCGCGTGTGGTAACATATCCCTGTTCCCTTACACCATTCAATATCTAACCCAGTGCTCCATGCAGTCTTAAAACCTGCCCCCTTTGGAATAAA
The DNA here is from genome assembly GCF_963989245.1 of Nansenia antarctica. Taxonomy (NCBI): domain Eukaryota; kingdom Metazoa; phylum Chordata; class Actinopteri; order Argentiniformes; family Microstomatidae; genus Nansenia; species Nansenia antarctica. The sequence continues at coordinate 57,883,591 of NC_137675.1, read as the reverse complement.
TACCCCTAGGGTGTGTAGCGGTGAAAACATTCCCCCAACATCTCCATCAGCATTGGGACCGTTACAGTGAAACCTCATTTCACGTGTGGCTAAAACAGGGCAATGGAATCTGGCCCCATCGAATATAACGTGCCACCTCATTTAATCTGATAGTACCATTCAGAACACCTGATGCAGGGACAACCCTCCAGTCGACCTGTGTCACAATATGGATGTCCTGGGAGAGAGAGAGAGAGAGAGAGAGAGAGAGAGAGAGAGAGAGAGAGAGAGAGAGAGAGAGAGAGAGAGAAAGGGAGTAAAAGTGAAAGAGAAAGTGAGGAGGCAAAGAGAGGGATGGACAGAGTGAACAAGAGAGGGGGAGAAATGCAAAGAGGGGAGATGGAAATCAGAAGGCCAAAGAGAAAGCGATACCTATAGAAAAAGAGGGGAGAGAGAGAGAGAGAGAGAGAGAGAGAGAGAGAGAGAGAGAGAGAGAGAGAGAGAGAGAGAGAAAGAGAGCTGATGCATTGCAACATGCATTGTTGTGGGAGAGAGGATCCGGGAGGAAGGTTGAGATGTCAGAGGGGCTGATAGTAACAGGTGGGTGGGGTTATTATGGTCTATTCATGGGACAGTGGTTTCCATCAGGCCTTAAGGTGGCTGGGGCCTTATTGGAGTGTCCTTTCAGCCTGGGAGAGAGAGAGAGAGAGTGGGGGGCAGAGTGAAAGAGAGAGAGGGGAGAAAGGCAGAAAGGGGAGATATAGTTAAAGAAAATAAGAGGGAAAGATGATGAGAGATGGATGGGTTGTTGGTGGCTGGGGCCTTATTGGAGTGTCCTTTCAGCCTGGGAGAGAGAGAGAGAGAGAGAGAGAGAGAGAGAGAGAGAGAGAGAGAGAGAGAGAGAGAGAGAGAGAGAGAGAGAGAGAGAGAGGGAGAGAGTGGGGGGCAGAGTGAAAGAGAGAGAGGGGAGAAAGGCAGAGAGGGGAGATAGAGTTAAAGAAAATAAGAGGGAAAGATGATGAGAGATGGATGATGAATGGTGGGGGAAGATGAAGAGGAGGAAAGGAGGGGTGGAGGTGATTGAGTAGATAAAAGGAGAGAGAGATAGATGAAGAGGATGGAGGATAGTGGGACTGCCATATTACTCACAGCTTCTACATTTTCCATCTCTTTTTACGAAACTTTTTATAAAACTCCAGCACACTTGAATACAACTCCAACTGAAATCCCGAAAGAAACAAAAAGTTTACTATTGTCTTTGATGTTCTAGTTACGCTAACACACCGTCTGCCAACAAAATGAGGTCTCTCACAGTCACATGACAAACATTGTTCGTCCTCAAAAAATTTCGACAGTTGGTGACAGATATCTCAATACGATATTATGTCAAAGAGTGTTCCTACTGAAGCCCTGATCCCTGACCCCTTATGAGAGACAGCGCATAACCCGCTGTCACCAGGACCCCTGTCAAATGTCAGCAGAACTATCCTGAGATTCGCCCGATCCAAAAGATAATAATAATAATAATAATAATAATACATTAGACTTATATAGCACATTTCTAGACACTCAAAGACGCTTTACAAACTGAAAAGATTGAGTAGTAATAATAAAAAGAAACAAGAAAGAAATAGAGAAAGAAAGTATTGGGGTCTAATTAAGGTAGTGCTGGGGACACATGGGAAGGGGAGGGGGAGAGGGTTAACTGGTGAAGGCAAGCTTGAAGAGGTGGGTTTTGAGGGCCTGTTTAAATGTTGGGAGGGTGTTGGCCTGTCTGATGTGGTTGGGGAGGGCGTTAAGATGGGATGGAAGTGATGTCACCTGCTTGCGGCGACCATGTCAAGAGCTGTGACAGGGCTCAGGCGTTCGGCTTCTTCTCTGTCACCCGACATTTCCGCACGGCATTCTGAAAAGGTGCGTGTCACTCACATAGTCATCATTAAAACACCATCAAAAAAACATGCACCAGGCATTCACTTTTTCCCTGTAAAATCCAACCATTCTATCTTGGCTTGCTTTGTTTTTCGTTCATAATGAAATTATTGAAGCATTTGAGAAGCTAGCCGTGTTTTCTCCATCTTTTTCCTGACCAACGCCTCTTAAAGGAAGGATGCAATGCAGCTCTCAACAACTAGACTGTAGTGTTCCAAAAAGGTTTGCTCTTGCCCAACACTAACGCATTGGATTAAACGACTCCACTTGTTATAATCGAGACCTTTATACGATTGTAGGGGATTTACCTGCTTGCCTGCCGCTGTATTGAAGGAGCACTCATCTAAGGGACTGTAAGAGGGTCTCAGTTTCCATCCTGAATCACCTGCTAGCTTCTTGCTGAGGTTTGTGTCAGAGAGGCACAGCCCTGATTCCACACTGAGACAACACTACCTCAGTATTGTTGTGATCCTCGGTCCACAGACAGGCAGGGAGGTTTTAAGAGGAGGAATCATGTAATCCCCCGTCTATCTCCCTGTTATTCCTCTAATCCCAACCCCCAGATGTCCGAGGCGTCTTGGCTTTGCGTGAGGGTGTGTGTGTGTGTGTGTGTGTGTGTGTGTGTGTGCGTGTGTGTGTGTGTGTGTGTGTGTGTGTGTGTGTGACCACTCTTTGTCCAAACAGGGATTTTGTGTGGAAACAAAAACAAACCAAATTTGTGGATTTTGTTAATATGTTTGGGGACCCAAAGACTTAAAATTCCCAGGCTGTGCTGTTTCTCATTTGAATCAATACCAAGACAGAGCTTTTCGTGATTGGGAAACGAAAACAAACCATGTAAATTAGTTTGGTGCATGCTTACAGCTGAACTGGCTGAACGTTCTACCATAGACAACTGTGTGTGTGTGTGTGTGTGTGTGTGTGTGTGTGTGTGTGTGTGTGTGTGTGTGTCCATGCATGTTGAATCCCAATATTATATTTAATTTTAAAAAGGAAATGAATACAGTTATGTAACTCCATATAGAAATAGTCGATCCATTAGTTCATTTTAGTACTGTGCCCCCCAAGACAGTGTCATAATGCATAGATAATCAAGACAGTGTCATAATGCATAGATAATCATAGATAATCATCTGTCGCATCATTTCAGAGGATAATGGGAAAGGTAATCCTGAGGCACAGATCGTGTCGTACTGTAATGAGCTATCTGAACCTCTCTTAGGACCCAAACTTCATTTTACATCGTTTTCTGTATGTACAAATATAACATGAATCTCATTGAGTCTTTTACGCTCCATTAAGTTCAATATTGTCTATTAAAATATTTCTATGTTTAATTAAAGTGATACATTAATGTTATTGCTTTTATTCAAATATGCATGAACATGTGAGTTAATTATAGATGAAATATGCATTCTCAATTATGATTCACAATCAGAGATTTATTGGGTCATTCTTTGATGAGAAAAAAAATCATAAATAGCCAAAATATAAATGAATGAGCTCTGCTCAAATTACACTTTTACTCAATGATTAATTACTTTTTCAGTTTCCAATATGGCCGATTAGTATTTACACTCTGTCCTGCTGAGACACATTTCCACAGTCTCAGACATTGCCTGGGATTTGTATCGCCCATGGCAACGGTTGTCATTAAGATTTCAACCCTCTCCGAGCCTGAGATAGATACTTGTTTATTCATTAAACACCCAGTGTGTGACCAAAGTACTGACAATTAAAAAGGGTAGAGGCTTTCTTAGAATATGAATAATGTTGCATTTGAAAAAAACGTAGTCACCCAAAATGACTAATTCTTATCTTGTTTAGCTAGGGTGGCTTTATGAATGTAAGTCCTCAAAGATTCATTTACATTTTAGACATTTAGCAGACGCCTTTATCCAAAGTGACTTACAACAAGTACATTTGTCTAAGTAAGTGAATCATCTATACATCAGTCGTGATAAGAAAAACTATGCTAGGACCATCCCAACACATCCCAACACAGCATTAAGTTATTTGTCCTGTGTAGTAACATTGTAATAATTACATTGTATAAACATGCCCTTACATACACCAGGTGTATTTAATAAAAATAATGTCTCAACAAAAGAACTAAAGTCCAACTTAGGCTCTTAGTCTGTTCACTAAGATTTCCAGGGATATAATCCAACTTAGGTCTTCGGCACGTCGTAGGCCAGGGGGGTAGGAGGGCCGACAGGGGTGGCTCCGTGGGCGTGGGTCGGAGGTGGATACAGTCCTCACTATGGGCTCTCTCTCCATCTCTTTCTCTTTACAGCCTATGGCCAGGATCGGTCTGGCGACAGACATCGTGCCGTCTGTTCGTTGCTCTTCCCCCTGGTGTCAGCTCCTGTAAGGGGACTAATAAGGCCACCCGCCAGATTGCGGGATGCGTGGCAGCCGTGCGTTGTTATGGTGTCAACCCACTATCACTCTGTCCTGCCGGTGGAATGGCCGCTGTGCTGGTGTCAATACCTGGTACATCATGGGGGTCACTGCAAGTTATATTTTTCTCAAAATGAAGTCACAGCGCTCCTAGCCCAACATCTGGAGGGTGCTGTGACTTGACAACCAACCACTGTGACTCATAGCTGTGATCTCCCCTATACATGATGATACAAGAGAGGTCAAATGTGGCTTCTGAATCCACTTAGAAAGCACACCAGGTGTGCAGAGCATTTCATATTTTGGAGTTCCTGAAGCCAGGCATTGCAACACACCATGGTCATGACTGTCATGGATGTGAATGTGAGTACTGTCAAAGAAACATCACTCTGCCCTCCTTTCTAAACAAAGTAAACCACTCCTCCTGGTGTGTAAATCTGAATTGTGTTTTATCTATAAATGAACAGTCACAGGCAAGGACTAAAACTAGTTTTAGATGTGTTATATTTTGGATTTCTTCTCCCCAGCTGGGTTATTGCAGTTCACTTGCTGGTTGTCACTCTGGGGAAGTGTCCTCAGAAGGAGTTGAGAGAATGTCACTTGACTTGACCCAGTGAGCTCTTGTAAGACCTTCTTCAATATCCTTAGGGATTAAGATCTCAAAGTTGAGGGGCTCATTGAGGGGCTCATCCCTGGGGTGGTGGAGATTTGCACTGTGATTTGAATGTACTCGAAGTGCAAGTCAACCGCATCATCCTTCAACTCTCCTCCTTTTGCCCTCAGGGCCAAGTGGAGACAAATCCAAATGCAGTGTGTATCAAAGAAATACCTAGGAACCAGAGGGCAAAAGAGAGAGCCCTCTCATCACCTAGCGACTGGAAGTTTATTGAATTGAAAATGGCAAAAAAGGTGCAAAATACTTGTTCTCTCTTCAATAAGTTATAGATCAATCATCCGGTGTTTGCATGTGCCAGACTTGATTGATGTCGAAGAATACTGCCCTGATCCAATTCCCTCTTCCCATACAAATGTATGTTCATGGCTCTTTCTCAAGAGGCAGATAAAACAGGATTTGCCATTATGTTATGTAGAGAAACTACTGTATGCCAGACCCAATGTTCTAGCTGGAGACGTCAATGGAAGAGATAGGAGGGGTCTTTTAGCAAGGATTGGGGAGATACTGGAGGTAGTGGGGCTGAATGATCAAACTTTTAAGCACAGATATACACTCACTGAACACTTTATTAGAAACACATGTACACCTTCTCATTCATTCAGGTGGTGTAATGGTGTGAGGAATGTTTTCTTGGCACACTTTGGGCCTGTTAATACCAATCAATCATCGCTTGACACTGACACAAATGCCACAGGCTATTTGAGTATTGTTGCTGACCATGTGCATCCCTTCAAGGCCTCAATGTACTTATCTTCTAATTGCTACTTCCAGCATGATAATGCACCATGTCACAAAGCAAAAGTTGTCTCAAACTGGATTCATGAACATGACAATGAGTTCAGTGTTCTTCATCTGAATCCAATAGAACAGCTTTGTGATGTGGTAGACGGGAGATTCACAACTTGAAAGTGCACCTGAAAAAAGTGTGATGTAATCATGTTATCTTGGACCAGAATCTCTCAGGAATGTTTCCAAAATGTTGTGGAATCAATACCACGAAGAATTGAGGCTGTTTTGAGAGCAAAGAGAGGCCCTACCCAGTATTAGTATAGTGTTCCTAGTAAAGTGTTCGGTGACTGTAGTTAATTTGGTGATTTCAGCTCCTGCCACATATGGTAGCCTACACATGGGTTGAAATGGGAGGGGGGACATGTCAGGGAAGGCCACCATCTGTGCACGTTATGGTGGCCTTGTACTGTAATTTCTGCCCATACATTTTGCAAAGAGACTGTGTTGTGTATAAGGATATTGAATCAAAGAGACTGTGTTGTGTATAAGGATATTGAATCAATAGATCTGTTTAGAAACCAGAGTTTGGAGACATACTCTATCCACCCCCTTTAAAAACTGAACTCAATGTTGAAAACACTTCACACATACAGTACAAGTACACACACACACACACACACACACACACACACACACACACACACACACACACACACACACACACACACACACACACACACACACTCACACTCACAGGACCCACCAAAACCAAAAATCCACTTCTATCCTTCAAAAAGATCAAGATCTTGAAACTTGAAACTATATTGTATGCTGTATTGTCAATTTAGTGGAGGGCAACTCACAACTATAGTATAAACAATAAATCAGCAAATATACTGAATGGAACTGTGCACTGCCTGGGGCTGCCTGAAACTGCAATACCCACAGACTGTCAACAGAGGAAGCTAAATCAATACACTCTGAAGCTATGCACAGCTGAGCCATTTCCAGCCCACCTCTCCTCACACTGCACAACTACAGCAAGAGCAAGAACAATCCATGTGATTGAACACATCAACACAGAGGTGGACATAAACATAAACAGAGAGATGAATCGGTTGTCAGGTGGCTGGGAGGGAACGGGAGCCATAGTTTATTCAAAGTACAGACTATTCAGTCTTCCTGTTTAGTGCTCCAACCACCCCTTTTTACTGCGAAAGGAGTTCTGATTATTGTAAATGTCTGTGAGATCAATGACCAGTACCTCCTGTAACCAGAAACCCTAGCGGCAAGTCAACTCACATTCTCTGGGTGGCCCACTTTCTTTCTACTGATTTGGCATCAGGTCTTACTACTCAAGGTCTATAATACAAAACTGACTCAGGGTCTGTGGTTAAGAGCATTACTTTCCTACTCAGCTTTAAGATTAGTGTGAGAAAATAAGTATTATCCTCTCTTATCACCTCAATCTGGGTTCATTGTGGATCTCAAGGTGGACAAAGACCCTGTTAGGATGCATGAAAATAAATAATGATAATAATAATAATAATAAGCTTTATTTATATAACAGCTTTCATACGAATGCAACTCAAAGTGCTATACAATACAGTGCAAAAGAACAGGATAAAAACTAAACAGTGCAAAAGAAAGAAAAAGTAACAAGGAATTAACAAGGAGAACGGTAAATGAGTAAAAGAGTATTAAAAACATGATAAAACATTATCTGGTCAAGAGTGGTCCACTGCCGCCTTTAACAGTTGTTGGTTTACAGTCAGATTCTACTAGCCATGTCATGATGTAGTTTTAATCAAACAAGCTTCCAGATGTGTTCAAACATTCAGGATTATACGGGCCCACGTAATTAACCTTCCGTTAATTAAAATATGGCTAGTTTCTGTTTCAATGATGGATTGGAGTAAATATTGCCTACTCACACTATCTCTGACGGTGTAACTCTGTGATAGAAGTAGTCTGCAGAACTCCCATGCAGATCACCTCAGACTATTTTGGTTGAGCGGGTCACCACTAAGGATTTCTTTTTGCTTGTCTTGGCCACCAGAGGGCACAGATTAAACAGTATATATACAGTATATAACAGTAAATGAGTAAAAGAGTATTGAAAACATAATAAAAACAGATTAAAGACAAAAACAACTAAAACAATAAAAGACAGCAACATAGATAAAATGCTAATTAAAAGCTAAATCGAAGAGATATGTTTTTAACTGGCGCTTAAAGGTGAGCTTGCTAAACTTGCTTCCCTGATTTGTTGAGGTAACGTACTCCACAGTTTAGGAGCATAAATAATAAATGCAGCATCACCACCTTTCTTTTGGATTCTGATGGTAACCTTCGATAAGCTAGCTGAGGACCTGAGTGCTCTTGAGGGCGTATAGGTTGACAGTGAGTCAGTGAGGTAGGCTGGTCCCAGCCCAATTAGTGCTTTAAACACGAGTAGAATGACTTTGAAGTCAATTCTAAACGATACAGGGAGCCAGTGCAGAGCAGTTAAGACTGGAGTGATATGCTCTCTCCTCTTGGTTTTTGTCAGCAGCCTAGCAGCAGCATTTTGAATTAGTTGGAGCCTCTCTACAAACTTCTTGGGGAGGCCATTAAAGAGAGCACTGCAGTAGTTAAGTCTACTTTAAATAAAAGCATGAATCAGTATTTCAGCATCTTGCCGAGTTAAATACGGCCTGAAACTGTGTTTCTCAGATGAAAAAAGACTCTCTTGGTCACCTTGCTAATGTGGGAATTAAAACTCAGGTCAGAGTCTAAGATAACACCAAGGGCCAGTTTCAGGCTTAAGCCTAGTCCTGGACTAAATCACACTTTCAATGTAAAATCTCCATTGAAGATGCTTTTTAGTCCAGGATTAGGTTTAAGCCTTGTCTGTGAAACTGGCCCTAAGACTTGTAACTTCTGACTTAATCAAGGGTGTTATCTGATTGTCAATGGTAAGAGCTTGTAACACTAATCTAATCTTTTTGACTACAAATGTAGAAAATTGCTGTACAGTAGACACTGGTGTTGTGATGGATATAATGAATATGAGGTTGAAAATGGTGAAGGGTTTCAGACGCAACAGCAATCATGACTGTCCCTGCTTGCCCTTGGTGATATGGTCTACGACATAAGTCATATCTGTTTGTTTACATTCAATCCTTTTTCATTTGTCATTTTTCAGCTGACCCATCTCAAGATTGAGTGTTCGTGAGCTTAGAATTATTAAGGTTCTATCTCCATTTAGGGTAGTTCAGAGATATTGAGCGTCAAAGTTTTTACATTCCATTATGTTTTGTGAGATGGAACCTTTGTATTTTAACTCAAAATGTTCAATGTTCAATGTTTTTTAAAAATAACACCACACAGGCATTAATAAACACCTAATGGATCAGATTATGTAAAAAAACTCAATTTTGACAAAAATGGAGATAGAACCTTATAATTCTAACATCACGTGTTGGTGAAGACATTACTGCATTACTGTATATGGGATTTCTTATGTTCTGATGTCATCCTCCAAATTAGGGCTGACAGCTGAAAGTACCAGCCTGCTCTAATCCTCCATTTCAAAGCAAAGAAATGGCTCATATGGCACAACATTCTTAAATGAAGTCCTTCAAGGACGTGATGTCATATAAACTAGCTATGATTAAGTTTCATATCCTATCATTCTCTACTCCCACATGTCTCACAAACACCACAGTTGCTGTCAGTATGGCCCACTAATAAGAGCTCTATGACAGCTTGACTTGCCAGCAATAACAACACATGCATGCATGTGAATCAGATATATACTCGTACACGAATCAGAAAAGACTGACAAACTTCTGTTATGCAAAAGAGCTTTATTTGTAGCTTAATATCGTACAGATAGTAAACATGATCTTTAGGGAACATGGATCAAACAAGTGAACACACTGCTCTCGCTCTTTCTCTCTCTCTCCCTCTCTCTCTCTCTCTCTCCCTCTCTCTCTCTCCCTCTCCCTCTCTCCCTCTCCCTCTCTCCCTTTCCCTCTCTCCCTCTCCCTCTCCCTCTCTCTCTCCCTCTCCCTCTCTCTCTCTCTTTCTCTCTCTCTCTCCCTCTTCCAAACCAAAATAGTTGTAGGAGTGTTTAGGAGGCAGTGATCTTCTTTTTGACCAATCTCCTCCTAACAGGGCCGTTGGCGGGGGGAGGGGGAGGGGGAGGGGCAGGGCCAGCGTTAGCCCTCTCCATCTTGACCTCATCAATGAAGGTCTCTATAGCACCAAACTTCTCTGTGAGGTCACCAAGGTGAGCCTTGAGGGCATTGAACTCCTTGTAGAGGTCATCCAGAGCTTCTGACAGGGGATGAATCCTAAGAGAATGAAAGAAAGAGAGAGAGGTGATAAAGGAGAGAGAAAGATATAGACAGAAAAAGAGAGAGTAGAGAGAAATTGAGCGAGAAAGTGAGTGAGAGGAGAGGGAGGGAGAGTAGACCAAACAAACAAAAACATTGATAGAGAAGGGGAAAAAGAAGAGGAAAGTTGAAAGTGAGAGGAGAGGACAGGGAGGCACAGAAGACGAAGTGGGAGGAGGAGAAAAAGAGAGAGTATGAGAGAGTGAGAACTTAAAATATAACGTGACCAGAGGTAGTTATTGCACTGTTGGCACACAAATACGATTACCCCTCCAAACCATCAAGAGAGGCAGGAAATTCTCTGTGGAACTCTTTGTCCAGTCTCCAGTTCCAAGTGTTGTTATTACATGACTGACCACACAATGTTCTGTTCTGTCCATTTCAGCTTTACTCGAAGAACAGAAAATACCGTAAGATAAATATATATTCCGCCTGAGCATATATTAAAAGCAGATCATGTTTGGAGTTGAGTCTCTCTCTTTATATGCCTCTCTCTCTCTCTCTCTCTCTCTCTCTCTCTCTCTCTCTCTCTCTCTTACCTGGCATAGTCAGGCAGTAATTGCTGGTGGTCGTTCTGCAGCATGGCTCTCATCTGGGCGAGGATGTCGAACCTCCAGTTGTCCAGAACCTCGGTAATGTTGGCCACCCCACGCATGTTCACCTTCTCCGCTGGAACATTACATATCAGACCAAAAATAATAATAATCAACCTCTCTTACCGGCAAAACAGTCTGCTCCAGCTTCTCACAGTCTATTTCTAGTAGCCTGGCTAGTATCTCTGCAGTTAACAATGCTACACTGTTGCAAGACTAAACTCATCAATCATGATTATGCATAGGAAATCAATTTCAGTCAATTTGTATGTGTCAGACTCAATCAGAGTCAATCAAGAGGTCTGGTACACCAGGGAAACCTGTTTGATAACAATCCTCATCTTATGGAGCAGAATGGCTGGCTCTTACTGTATAATCGTTCACTTTCACCTCTAGCATTATCATGATGTTCTCTGACCCTTGAACTTTGACCCCCGTGAATAAACAGAGCTCACAGCCGTCCTTGTAGTTCCACTCGTCCGTCGCCTTGGCAGTCGCCTTGGCGGTCACCGGGCGTCGCCTCTGGCCCAGCACCACTACCATAGCAACGGCCAATAACAGCAGCACGCTTAGCTTGGGAACCATGGTCACACCTCCACCTGTCCAGTAAGGGCCTAAATACAGTCAAAAACGGTTAATACCTTAATGTATGATTTTGCATTAGGGGGTAGGTTCAGGAGTGTAGTGTTCACCAGTGTGAAGCCAGCTCATGTTGATCTACAACACTGCAAAACAAATGTCCATTTCATTATGTGGCTAAAGCTTTGCCAAGCATGCAGTATCATGCACTCACAACTGTTTGGGAGTCAATCGACAACAGCCAATGGGGTAGGTGTAAGCGGATATTCACGTCAATTCATATTTTGAATAGAGCACAGTATCCCCTTGAAATGAAAAATAGGAAAGAGAGACGTTCAAACAACGAAGAAAACGATTTTGATTTGCCACCCTCACATTTAAGTTATTGGGTGGAACAGAGGACATGTGATCGCCTCTCCTGGGTCCCAATTATCCCCCCTTTTCCTTGTTGACTCCTTTACGCTACATGGATTTAAAAGTGTAAGATTAGTGTAAGGGGCTCATGATTACATCAATCCTAAGCTTTTAAATCCACAAGAATGGATTTGCACACCTGAAGGGGAAAGGGGTGGAGCGTTGAGACAGAGGGTATGAAGACGGGCCCTGTCTCAGTGTCAGTCAGTCACTGTACCGCTGGGTAATCACATCTGACAGAGCCAAATTAAACACTCTCTTAGGGGGAAGATGTGCACCGACACGCAGAGACAACACAACAGCTTTACCATGGCCCTCAGCTTCATTCTCTTAATCCCCATCTCTCTCCCTCGCTTTGTTTCTTTCTCTCTCTCTTTCTCTGTATCTGTTCTGCATGCCTCGCCTTTATATTTTCCTTCTTCCTCTCTCTCTCTCTTTATGCCAATGTTTTCACTTCCCCATCCATCCGCTCTTTCTCTCCCCTCTATTCATGACTCTATGCTTTACTTCCTCCACGCTGCTCCCTCTCTCTCTCTCAGTGCATGCTGTTGCAATTTTCCCCCTGAAGATCATCATGTTATGCAAAACGCAGGTGATACTGAAAGGAACTGACATCTTATCTCTCACAGGCCCCAATTTAATCAATTGCAAAATTCCTCTTGTGCATTAAGCGTTAGTGTTGAATTTGAAATTAGTTAATGTTGATTATAGTTTTGGTGAATAGATGATAGTCGGGGCCATTATCCCAGATATGTATGTAAAAACCCTCTGGAATCAAGCATCACGGAATTATCTTGTACTACAGAACTGAATAGATATAAGTCAAATTCTTAAATTTACAAAATCTGTTTCATAGCATTATACATTTCTTTTAAAACATGTTTTACAGTTTTCTTTTACTATTTAGACATGTGTAACATGTTTAACTGTTGCTGTTGCAGAAACATTGCTTAATGTAGACTAACACTTCACACACCTTATCTATTCCATTTTCTAGTTACCTCAAATGTGTTACATATTGTTCTAGAAGTTACATTCTACATTCTAGAAGTTAATATAATCACATGTCCTTCTTCTTCCTTTTTTCCTTTATGGAAGTTCTCTTTGATAATTCCTCTAAATGATGATATACACATACTGTAGATACATGTCAAAGGGTTGTTGATTGAATTCAATGATAACATTGAGTATTTCAATAAATGATGACATATGAAGTTATCCCCCATGATTATATTAGTATTTACTTACTTGGTCAATGAAGAGAAAAAGTTGTTGCTCCTCTAAACTCTACTCCAAGATTTCACCGTGCATAAAAGATTCCAAATACACACCCTTTTTTAAATACACAAAGCATGCATGCACATGCACTGAGAGCTAAATTATACACTCCCTCTCTGTGTGTCTCACCCTTACACAGTCCCCCTGCTTGGCGGGGCCATGTGGTCAGTATGGTTTGGCTTGCAGGCAGAGCCCCAGACATCAAGTCCAGTGTTCTGGGTGTGGGAAAGTCCATATGTCCACTGCTTTTCTCCCAGTGTGTGTGTGTGTGTGTGTGTGTGTGTGTGTGTGTGTGTGTGTGTGTGTACGTGTACGTGTGTGTGTACGTGTGTGTGTGTGAGCATGAGAGAGAGAGAGAAACTTTTATGGGGCAGTAGCCTAGTGTGTTTTTCACAATTATCTCCTTCTCTATTGTCCCGGGTGAGTTTTAAGAACCTGGTAGGAATGGAACATGTACATGCACATCTCACATTCTCTCCTAACATCCCAAACGAATGAGGAATGGAACCATTCAAGTACTATTACATGTTCATCTTTATTAAACACATGATTTGAGAGTGATGGTCAGCGTTACTGATGAGGGGACAGCTGAATCAGATGTCCCGGGTACGGCGGCTGAGGGGGCTGTCGGACGCTATTGGTCAGCATCTGGCGGCGGTGCCTTTTGTCAAACGGGCCTTTCTTCTGCCGACGCTCCTCGGCTATCCTTATCAGACTCTCAAACTCAGGGGACCGCCAGGACGGCGAGAAGACTACTAAGCCCTGGGGGTCCTCGGGATCAGTCTCCACGTCGGACATCATGTCCTCCGTGGCCCCTCTCCATCTTTCCTTTTCCTCTTGTGTCAGTTCCTTGAAACGACGAATTAAAGCCTGTGTATAATGTAAGGGCATAAACAGTTAGGTCCATATATATTTGGACTCTGACACATTTTTTTTTTTTACCAAAGCATATTCAAGTTACAGTTATATAATGAATATGGGCTTAACGTGCAGCAGGAGTCAGCTTTAATTTGAGAGTATTCACATCCAAATTGGAGGAAGGGTTTAGGAATTACAGCTCTTTAATATGTAGCCCCCTCTCTTTCAAGGGACCAAAAGTAATTGGACTCAAAAGCTGTTTCATGGACATGTGTGGGCTATTCCATTGTTATTTATTTATTATTCAAGCAGGTAAAATGTCACTGAGTTTATTCCAAGTGTGGCATTTGTATTTGGAAGCTGTTGCTGTGAACACACAACATGTGGTCAAAGGAGCTCTCAATGCAAGTGAAACAGTCTCCAGGAGGTAGGCATATCATTATCCTAGTCTACCATAAAGAGAAGACTTCACGAGAGAAAATACAGAGGGTTCACCACAAGGTGCAAACCATTCATAAGCCTCAAGAATAGAAAGGCCTGCCAAAATGCCAAAAAACATCTAAAAAAGCCAACCCAGTTCTGGAACAGCATTCTTTGGACAGATTAAACTAAGATCAACCTATACCAAAATGATGGGAAGAAAAAAGTATGGAGAAGGCTTGAAATGGCTCATGATCCGAAGCATACCACATCATCTGTAAAACACAGTGGAGGCAGTGTGATGGCGTGGGCATGCATGGCTTCCAATGGCACTGGGTCACTAGTGTTTATTGATGATAACTGGATGAATTCTTAAGTGTTTAGGGATACCGTCTGCTCAGATTCAGCCAAATTCTGCAAAGTAAGTTGATTGGACGGTGCTTCACAGTACAGATGGACAATGACCCAAAACATACTGCGAAAGCAACCCAGAAAGTTTTTAAGGCAAAGAAGTGGAATATTTCGAGTCAATCCCTTGATCTCAACCCGAAAACTAAAGGCAGAAAGACCTACGAACAAACAACAACAACAGAAGACAGCTGCAGTAAAGGCCTGGCAAAACATCACAAAGGAGGAAACCCAGCATTTGGTGATGTCCATGGGTTCCAGACTTCAGGTAGTCATTGCCCACAAAGGATTCTCAACAAAGTATTAAATTAGCATTTTATTTATGATTATAATTTGTTCATTTACATTTGAGCCCCTGAAAATAGGGGACTGTGTAATGGTTGCAATTCCTAAACGTTTCATACAATATTTTAGTTCAACCCCTTAAATTAAAGCTGAAAGTATGCACTTCAATTGCATCTAAAAAAAAATCATTTCAAATCCATTGTGGTAGCGTACAGAGCCAAAATTATTATTGGTTAGCCCCATTTGGCAGCTTGTATTAATTTCATATTTCAACGTAGGTGCACACAAAGAACAACAGTATGTCACAGAGAAACGTAAAAGAAACGTTGACACCGAAATAGGAAATAAGACGGGTCAAAGAGTTTCAAGTTTAAAAAACGGACCTGTCTTTGACGTCGACGCCTGCGCTTCCTCATTCCCCTCTCATCAGCTCTGCTTGGGGTGTGTGTCAATATGTGCTTGTCCCTCTCCGTCCAGTATCTAGTTCTTGCTGCGTCTGAAGAGACAACAATGTGTTGTATAAGTAAAGCAAGTTAACTGGTTATAACAATCACACAACCTTGACATTTAATGCCTACTACTCACTACTACCAATATTGCTTAGGCATATGTGTTACATGCTACTGCATCCCCAAGAAATCTGATTTTATATTTATTTACACTATAAAGATGTATGCCACATAGGGCTGGGTATCGCCACTGATTTCCCAAAACGATTCGATTCCGATTCACAGCTCGATTCACAGCCCGATTCGATTCGATTCACGATTCGATTCGATTCGATTCGATTCCGATTCGATCTAGTTACAATATACATTTTTTGCTTGAATATGAAAGAGATTCTCTGAACTAATGCTATAAATGGTTCAAGGAACCCTATAACATGTAGCATTGTTAAACATATCAATGAATTGACTCCAAAGCAGTTACATGAATGTACTTTTTATTTACATATGACTTTGCTTTTGTCCAGCTCATCTCTATCGTCACATTTTTAAAATCCAAAATGCACCCAGACATCTGACTTTAAGCCTGGTGGTGACTTGAGTGTCCCTGCCATCGCCATGTTTTTAGATTTTAGTGTTGAGACCTCACGTTGCGTGAGATATGATAAATTCTTGTAGCGCGAGATCTGGCCACGAGATCTCGTTGCGGGTTGAAGCTGCAAGCAAAAAAAAAAAAAAAAAAAAAAAATCGATCTCGGGATTTATGAATCGATAATCGCTCATTTTAATGAAGATCGATTCAGAATCGGGAAATCGATTTTTTGAACCCAGCCCTAATGCCACAGCTCTCTAAAATAAGTACCAATTAACCAACTTTAACAATTATTTATTTTGAGCTCTGTGAGACAGACTACCACTGTGATAGAATTGTATGATGCAGTGTAAAAAAGGCTAGAAGTGAATGTATCAAAAGTTTAAACATAATAAGATATATATATATATATATATATATATATATACGTATATACAGTACATTAGAAAGTTGTAAGAGGTGGAACAAGTATGAGAAAACTCACCTTCAAAGTCTTTCACACTCCAATCCGTCCCATTGTAACTGGCACAGAGTTGGTCCACTAAGAGCCTCCACACACGTGCATTGTGTACACTGTTCCTCCTGGAACACATGAGAATCATTGAAAAGCCATAAGATGATGTTTTTCTTCTCTGGTTTGATTGAATTCAATCAAGATGTCTTGTCTTTTCTCTTCCATAGACAACGTGACTGAGTTTATGTAAATATGTGCATTTAAGAAAGTTATACCTCCATGATAGCTACTCACATCTAGTTTGATGTGGCTAACATTTGACAGAACAAAGAACCCGCATAAGACATTTAGATGTTCTCAAACAAGTACATTTGAATTACAACTCACTTTTCTTGAGGCTTATATTGATCCATCTCACCACCACGAGTGTACAGGTCCTTTACTGCCCTCTACGGAAAACAGAGGAGGATCAACATCGGCACAATAACAGCCATCGAAGATGATGTAGGCTAATACAAATCACTCACAGGACATAACGTGGCTATCATTAATGTATGAAATTGTAATGTATGAAAGTGTTAACGTATAGAAAAAAGAAACTGGACTTACAGACAACTCATACCGTCTTGCCTGACGACGGGGACCATTTGGTGCTCTAGGCTCAGACTCAAGTCCTACAATAACAGTATAGCATTTGTTTTGTTTATATTTAATGATATTCTAAATCAAAGTACAGCATGTCTATCTTGCAGATGTATCTACATGGGTGTCTGCTCACCACCTCAAGCTCAACCTTGACAAGACAGAGCTACTCTTCCTCCCTGGGAAGGTCTGTTGGTTAGGCAGGAAGATAACTCTGGCTTGTCAAGGTTGAGCTTGTGGTGGTGATCAGACATCCAAGCAGACTGTCATCAGCATAGTGGTAAAAAAAAGAATTCTGCCTCAGGTGTTGAATAAACGCAGTTTCTCTCTAGTGTGTATTCTCTAACAGACATAAATCATTTGCAGGTAAAGTGCTTGTACTGACACAGTTTCTCACCTGTGTGTATTCTCTCGTGGACTTTTAGGTATCTCACAGCGTCAAAGCCTTTGCCGCAAGTGTTGCAATGATGAAGTTTCTCTCCAGGGTGACTTTGCTTGTGGAAATTTCGCTGGCTTGCAGTAGTAAAGGTTTTCACACAAGAAGGGCACTTGTATAGTCTCGCACTTGTGTGAGTCCTTATGTGAATTTGCAATGAACTATTCTGTCTGAAGCACTTGCCACAATAATGGCAACAATACTGTTTCTCACCAGTGTGAATTAGCACGTGGTGCTGGAGTGCAGTTTCGGACAGATAGCATGTTCTACAGAACGAGCACTTATATACCATCTGTCCTTGGTTCTCATTCTGTGCTACAAAACAGTCTAGATTTACTGCAGAGACAGGCTGAGAGTCACTGGTAGGCTCCGAGTCCTCTCCATCAGGATATGTTTGGATCTCTTCAGTTGTGTTGCTGGGAAGAAGGTTACTCCCACTGTTCTCCAAAGCTTGGGTCTGGTAAAGGTAAAGATGTGATGGCTGAAGTGGATCCTCCTGATCACCATCACCCTTCACACAGAGAGGAGATATTAACTCCATGGTATCAGCCTCAAGCCCTAGAGGTTGCTCTTCCTCCTGATGAATCCAGAGCTTCTCCTGTTCCTCTTTAATCTGCGTAATCTGTGTAATCTGTGGCTCTGGGTCCTCCTCTCCCAGACTGGGGCTCCACTCCAGCTCATAGTGCTGCTTGTCAAGAGAAACCTCCTCTTTAGTAACTGGGGAAGTGAGTGGCTGGGGATCTGAAGAGAAGAAAAGGGAGATGTGCATTGTTTAAGAAATAGATAGTTATCTATCTTATGTTAAACCTTACTCACACAGCTGTCCAAAAACAACCTCATCCAACTCATGACTTTCAAGTTGCAATAGGCCTAGGTTCTCTGATCAACAGTCCAGATACTGATCAGAGAACCTAGGCCTATTGCAACTTGAAAGTCATGAGTTGCATGAGGTTGTTTTTGGACAGCTATGTATACATGAGGCTACTTTGGCAAGATAGCTAGCTAGTGGTGATTAAAAGTAAAAATAAAAACATTTGATTAAAATAAACACCTACATACCTGCTTTTTCTATAGGTTGATTTTATCTAAATTTTAGTTTGTATATGTTATATTGCACTTGGGGAACCCCTCACACACTGGGAATGCAAGGCCTGTTATGTAGCTCTCTGTCTAATTGTGTACATCAACAGTTTTGAAGAGTGGCATAACTAAAAAGAAAAAAACACCTAGGTGTAGCTCTGCTTTTTGTGGTAAATAATTGTATATTGCTTGATTTACCTCAATGTGACCTTTATATGTTCACATGCATTATGCAACCTGTGCTAACATTTGAAACCATTGAAATGCTTGATGGAGCATGTTTGTGTTTTGGATAGTAAAAATAAACATCATTTTCCAAATCCGTTTTTAGTTGTTTTTTGTGTGTTTTGGGGTCCAAAATATGTTGATACAGTATGTGAACGTGATCAAATAACTGTCAGGTCACATAGCTGATGAATATAGCAATGCATTGGCATGATAAACATGTATTAGCCTAATGTAATGTGGTATATAAAGGCAAAGCCAAGTAGCCAAAAAATACCCCAATACTATATTGTTACTTGTCGCTGACTGGTACAAACCTGCTCTATGTAGTTTTAATTCGGGGTTGTAGAGCAAATCCAGTTGCTTTCGTAGTCGTTCGTTCTCTTTCTGTGATCGGAAGATTTCTTCCTCGTACTCTATAATAGTTGTTTCAATTACCACGAATATTTCGACGGCTGCTGCTGATAATCGCTCGTTAAGAAACGCATGTAACGACTGTAATTTGGACATTTTAAGGGAATAAATGTCGCAGTAGCATTAAGTAACATGAGAATTGAAAGAAGGCGGAAGTAAACCGGAAGTTGGTTCAGTAAAAGCCTCTCCTTGGTTCTCCTTCATTTGGGGAGTTTCCTTTTCCGGGACGGTTGCTAAGTAACAGAAACACGCTCCATGACTTTTGTTTTTGGTGAATAAGCGCCGTTATTTCAAACATTATTACCAATGATATTTAGCTAGCTGACAAGCTATCTATCTTAAATATAATGACACTGACAACGATTAAAGATGGTGAATACACAGCCACGGTCTACAAAATGGTGAGTCGCTTGCATTTCAGGAGTAATTGTTGTTAATCATGCTAACGTTAGCTAGCTAGTTGTGAAGGTGATGCAGGCAGCTACAGACATGTGTTAGCTAGTAAAGTAACCCTCCTTGCTTTTCAGCTATCCATCGCCTTGTAGCCAAAAGACCGTTTTCTGAAAGTAGGGTCACTAACAACGTAAACAATGGACAAATGTATCTCAACGCGCATGTAAAAATAACTTGTAGCCTATATGAAATGGATGGTACAGTTGTGTACTCTCAGACAGTAAACTAAATAGGCCTACGTCGTATTTATTATAAGCAACGGGTTTATTTCAGTATATTATTTTTAGATACTGAACATGTCTTTGACAGTGACTTGAACTGCCTTGCAAACTTAATAGTGCTCTTCCCTATCCTCCTAAAGATCAAAGATGGGCGGTATGCCGAAGCCATCCACATCCTAAGTAATGAACACCAGAAACAAATGAAGGTACGTTTGTTGCTGCTCAGAGTTACTGTGTAGGCCTAAGTAAAGAGACGGAATTGAAAGTCCTGTTGTCCTGCATTTGTGGACCTCCTTACCATTCAATGCACTCACATAATACATTTAAATATTTGGGTAACAGTTTCATTCAAAACATTGTGTGTCCACTCCAGACTGCAGAGGGTTCACAGATGCCATCCTAATCAACTCTACTGTTTTTCTGGCACTTTACAGTCCATCCAAGATGCATACATCAAACTGCATCAACAGAAGATATTAAGACATTCAAGGTTCACTAGTGTTTCCGTAAAAACTTGGCTGTTGGTTTTTCTTCCAGTCTAGGGCAGCTCTATCTCTGCTGGGCTACTGCTACTACCACATGCAAGACTTCACCAACGCGGCTGAGTGCTACGAGCAGCTTACTCAGCTACACCCAGAAGTGGAGGAATACAAACTGTACTACGCCCAGTCTCTGTATGGGGCCTGTGCTTACCCAGAGGCCATGAAGGCCACCTTCCTCCTGGACAACCCTAACAGCCACAGCAAGGTAACATTGACACTAAGAACCCCATCAATCATACCAAGGTAGCATCGATACAAAATGTAGTCCAAAGATTACAACTACCTCAATAGTCACTCAAGGGTGTTGTTGATACAACTTTTAAGACTGACAACCCTAAACCTGACAACCCTAAACCATCACACAAGATATGTAAGGTATAAGCCTAGAGACAAACAACCAGAACTTCCACACCAATGTTACCTTGATACAGTGGGTTGCTTATTGAAGCTAATATTTAATATACAAAGGGAACATCTCAGCAATGTGTTTTCTGTATTAAAAATAAGCTGAAAACTAACTTGAAAGGCATTGTTAAACCGCCAGTCATGTCCTCCCTTACATAACAATAACATTAGTTAAACATTATATAATGAAATACAGATTTGTTGTCGCAAAGAAATACAAACATTTTGCTATCTGCACTGATCATTTGCACCATTACAGTATTTCCCCAATATAGTGTTCTTTTACTGGGAGGGACCTTTTCTTTAGATAGAAATGTGAATAAAGATGCTGATCCATCAGCAGTTCTCTGACCCCTCGACCCCATATTCTCTTTATAATATTTTGGACCTTTTCCTCTCTCACACAGATGATTAAACTGCAAGCGGCTATCAAATACGGGGAAGAGGAGTACTCTGGAGCAAAGGTTAATACTGGCCATTTGTGCTGCTTATGACTCCCATATTTGAAAGGATTCCAAATCCTATTTGAACCCAGGTCTGAGGTAAAGAGAACATGACAGACTAAACGCTCCCTCCCCTCTCTCAGACGTTGGTAGAGCAGCTGCCTCAGGAGGACCCAGACTATGATGTGGACATGGGCTGTCTGCTCTATAAGGAGGGAGAGTATGAGGAGGCCTGCCAGAAGTTCATGTCTGCCATGCAGGTGCTGGGCTATCAACCAGGTGACCTCACTTCCTATTCTCAACCCTGGTTATTTAAACCATGAAAACACACACACACACACACACACACACACACACAACCTATAATATGTTGTTACTATATAACCATGTAGTGTAGTTATTTTGATTTGATTTGATCATTCTGTGTGTTGGTTTGGAACCTTTGACTTGGGTGTCTATTGTATATTCTAACCAAAACAAAACACGCTCTCCATTCTTGGTCCCAGATCTGTCGTACAACATCGGCCTGTGCTGCTACAGTCTGAAGCAGTACGCTCCAGCGCTCAAATACACTAGAGAGATCATAGAGCGAGGCATCAGAGAACACCCAGGTAAGAGCTGCTCAGTGAGAGGCAGTAGTTGACCGGTTCGTGAAACGGTAATACTTTCAATTATCCACCAGCCATGAGCCTTGGCTTTATATGCTTTTACATTTTAAAGAGTCTCCAGCAGGTAGCAAATGCTCATAGTAAGTCTTAAAATACGCTATGAATGTGTTGCATTATAAATGATTATGCACAGGTGGTTCAACGAAAGTCTTACCCTTTGTGTTTGTACAAAATTAACTTGTGTCATGAGACCCTACACGTTACTTTTCTGAGTCGCTCCCATCCACCTTTTTATTTCCATGACCGTGTTGCATGCCTGTCCCCCCTCCCCAGAGCTGAGCGTTGGCATGACGACGGAGGGCATTGACGTGACGAGCGTGGGCAACACTCTGGTGCTGCACGAAACGGCCTTAATTGAGGCCTTCAACCTCAAGGCTGCCATCGAATACCAGCTCAAGAACTGTAAGTCTGACCTGGCTGGATTCAAATAAGTATTTGACATTTTCTAAACTTTAGAATCCATTAACTGTGGTTCATTGAGCTTGCCTGGCGCAATGGAAACAATTGGTGAGTCACAAAAGTGACACAAACCCCACCCATCCCACTGCACTCCAGGCAGGCTCGAGCAAATTGACATGGGGATTCCTGTTCCATAAAGTAAAGTGCCAATGTTTTCTGTATGAAGTACTCTATCGTACGGTCGTACTCTGAAGCATCAGTTCTGACCCTGAGCTCTGCTGTCTGAATCTCTCCAGATGATGCAGCCCAGGAGGCTCTGACGGACATGCCCCCCAGATCAGAGGAGGTACTGCACACTGACCTTGGCTCTTACATATCTTGTGTGTGTGTGTGTGTGTGTGTGTGTGTGTGTGTGTGTGTGTGTGTGTGTGTATAAAATGTAGAGGTGGAGAAAGGAGTAATGCTCTTATTAACCTCAGTGTTATTCAGTGGACTGAAAGATGTGCGTGTGAGAGAGAGAGAGAGAGAGAGAGAGAGAGAGAATGTGAGCACTAGGCATCACTAACCACACCTGTAGGTTGGAATGACATTAGGCTGCTGTAACATGTCTTATGCAAACATTTCAGTTTGGCTTCTACTCATGAGTGCTAAGTTCTAATGACCGTTGTCGACTCACTGCTGCCCTCTAGTGTCCATACACGCTACTCACAGCACAGCTGTGATCTGGCTGAGTGTTCTACCATCCTGGAGACAACTGTGTGTGTGTGTGTGTGTGTGTGTGTGTGTGTGTGTGTGTTCCCTGTATGTAGGAGCTGGACCCAGTGACTCTCCATAACCAGGCTCTGATGAACATGGATAAGAAGCCCTCAGAGGGCTTTCAGAAGCTGGCCTTCCTGCTGCAGCAGATCCCCTTCCCCCCCGTCACCTTTGGCAACCTGCTGCTGCTCTACTGCAAATATGAGGTACGTTACCCCGCACCGGAGATCACACTGAAAACCTGTTTTAAAGTGGCTGCAATGGTTTTTCCAGTGGTGCTGCAGACGTGTTTGACTCCTCCCCCAACTCAAATGTGTCTCCTGCGTTCTGTAAATGAAGTACACCTAAAGTTCATTGGAACAGGATGAATACTATTACCACCCATATTTGGTCTGCCCCTCCACTGCACACTTATTCTACCGTGTTTGTGTGTGTGTGTGTGTGTGTGTGTGTGTGTTGATGTTGAATGATCCCATGCTGTGAGATACCTATTTTTTTATTCACTTTGATCTGAAGCACCCCATGTCGTCTGTTCTTTGATTAAAACACATGTTCAGCAGGCTTGTGCAAGTTTAATTAAAATGGAATTAATGTCCCTGCTGGGTTTTCTCTCTCTATTCTCTCATTCACTCACTCGCTCACTCTCTCTCTCTTGCTCTCTCTCTTTCTCTCTCTCTCTTTCTTTCTCTCCTGTTCTCTCTCATTTTCTCACACTCTTTCTCTCTCTCTCTCTCTCTCTCTCTTTCTCTTTCTCTCTCTGTCTCTCTCTTTCATTCTCTCCTATTCTCTCTCATTTTCTCACACTCTTTCTCTCTCTTTCAGTACTTTGACCTGGCTGCTGACGTGCTGGCGGAGAATGCACATCTCACATACAAGTTCCTCACCCCGGTGAGAAGCTACACATTTCTACTTTCACCCGACTTGCCTTGTTTTTTGTATTCAAACTGACTTGACAACATGAAGAAATACAGTAGTTCACTCCAACCTCACCATTCTTGTAGATTGCTCTGGTGTCAAGCTATACGGTCTTGAGCTAAATAATGACCTATATTAATATGAACACCCATATCTGGTTTGTCCTTCCCAGTATCTGTATGAGTTTCTGGACGCCATGCTGACCTGCCAGACTGCTCCCGAGGAGGTGATACATCCCATAATAATGACACAACCTTTACAGCCTTCAGTGGTCTTATTCAGGGATGTAGTGGAGGGTAAACACATGTGAACGCCCTTCACAGCAGACTTTTTTTTAAGATTTTTTAAGGGAATCGCCATTAAAATTATAGTTTACTCTCAAAATGTTCTGTATAGTGGTGGTTTAGGTGTTACCCAGCTTTTTTCTTCCTCTACGTCCCTTGTATTATTATTAATTATTATATTATTAATAGGCATCCCAACGTTTGCAGGAAAAGTGCTATACAAATAAAAGTTATTATTATTATTATTATTATTATTATTATTGTTATTGGAATGAAACAACAACATTGTGTTACAACTGATTGGGAAACGTTCTTATCGTTTCCATATGGGAATTTTGCAACCCTCCAACTGATACATCAATATTTGTAGTCTGACGTCTCTTGTGTTTCTTTCGTGTTCGACCAACGCAGGCCTTCCGGAAGTACGACGAGATGAACGCCAAGCTGACCAACCAGTTACGCAAGTTGGCCAAACAGGTTACATTCTCCCATCCTCCCATTCTCCCATGCTCCTTGCCTCCCTTATTAAGATGTAAGGCTGGCTAGCCGATCATACGCTTGAGTCTATTATAAGTCTCTCACAGCGCGATCTCTTCTGTTTCCACTGGAGCTTTGTTGTATATTCCTGTTACTATAGCAATACACTACCCCTCCTGGCATCCACACAAAACCTAAGACTCAACAGTCATAGACACGGAGTCAACAACATAGTCACGTTCAGGTAACGTGCAGGAGATGGACAAGTGCATATCTCTATAGATGTCGCTGACCATCTGATCTGTGTTCACTCCAAGGTGCAGGAGGCCCGACAAGCCCGTGATGACGATTCCTTGAAGAAGGCCTTGCAGGAGTATGATGCCATGTTGGAGAAGTGAGTTCAGTTGTAGCCCTTTCAGGAGTCACCTTATTACACAACATAAAGCCCAGTTCACATCTAGGATTCGCAACGCATAATCCGAATTACCCTGCTTACGGCCCTGCGACGGCACGTGCAAGGTGTCGCCAGTGATTTGACTTGTCACGTTTCAGCAGAACGTCCAGATTCTTTGGAATGTCTGCCGAGTTTTTCTCTGCAACATTCTAAAACTGACCCGTTGCGTTGCGAATCTTAGATGTGAACTGGGCTTTAGTTACCAAGATACCACTAATCCTTCCCTGATAGTGTTAATCTATACAAAAGTTAGAGGAAACCTATTGGTGTCTTAGTTGATGGAATACACTAAACTTATACACTCACTGAGCACATTATTAGGAACACTATACTAATACTGGGTAGGGCCTCCCTTTGCTCTCAAAACAGCCTCAATTGTCCGTGGCATTGATTGCACAAGATGTTAGAAACATTCCTTCTGGTCCATGATGACATGATTGCATCACGCAGTTCCTGCAGATATTTCAGGTTCACTTTCAAGCTGTGAATCTCCCGTTCTACCACATCCCAAAGGTGTTCTGTTGGATTCAGGCCACTGAAGAACACTGAACTCATTGTCATATTTATGAAACCAGTTTGAGACGACTTTTGCTTTGTGACATGGTGCATTATCAGGTTGGAAGCCATTAGAAGATGGGTAATTTTAGCCATGAAGGGATGCACATAGCCAGCAACAATACTCAAATATAGATTGTAGTGTGAAGCCCAGTTTATGCTTCTGCGTAAAATCGACGGCGTAGGCTACGGCGTAGATTGACGCGCACCTCTCCAAAAATGTAACTACGCGGCAATGCCTACGCAACCGTAAGCACTGTGATTGGTCCGCTTGGTAGCACATGATTACGACATGATTACGACTCTCTCGTCGCCCAAAATGCGGAAGCCATGACAGAAATGTAATTTACTTTTTCTGTAATTACTTATTAATAAAGATTTGAAAAATTATGATAACCATCGTATTATCTTAGTTTAATGTAATTTCAATGCATCATAGAACTTTTATTTACAACAAGCATAACAAAAAAAAACGCTATTATGCCGCTTTGAGTACACCGTTCCAACGGAGCGCCCTATGGAAGCGTCATGGAAGCCTTCCTATAAGGAGCGCGATTCACATTTACGAGATGTACAATCCTGTTTATTTGGAAATAAATGATTAGTTACAGGGAGCCCCATGGCTGTTCGTTGGGTTTAAATTATATTTATGATAGACATATTTAATGTAAAGTTATCTATAAGAACTATGATTGGTCCGCTTAGTTGCGTCACATTCCGACTCTCTCGTAGGAATGCGGAAGCCATGACAGAAATGTCATTTACCTTTTCTGTAATTACTTATGAATAAAGATTTGATTTTATATGATAACCATCGTATTATCTTAGTTTAATGTCATTTCAATGCATTATGGACATTTTCTTTACAACAAGAAAAATCTAGATTATGCCACTATGAGTACACCGTTCCAACGGAGCGGATCAACGCGATGCAGAAGTATAAATTAGGAGAGCCCTTGCGTATGCTACGGCGTAGACGCGCGTAAATTCGACGCAGAAGCATAAACTGGGCTTAAGTGTGAGTGTACACTCTGATGCAACTTCTCTAGTCTGACATACACTTTCAGCTGATTGGTGGCTCTTGCCATCGCTCTCCTAATTAGTCACTGCTGTTCACTCTCCTTTCTGATTCTGCTTGATGGTCGGTTGCCTTACCTTCTGATGGGTGACTTGTCTTCCCCACTCTCTTGTCTGATTGGTCACCTTTTTTCCACTTTCCCGTCTGATTGGTGGCTTCCTTTCTCTCCCCTGATTGGTGTCTTATCCTGCAGGTACATCCCAGTGCTGATGGCTCAGGCGAAGATCTACTGGAACAGGGAGAACTACAACATGGTGGAGAAGATCTTCCGCAAGTCAGCGGAGTTCTGCAACGAGCATGACACCTGGAAGCTCAACGTGGCCCACGTGCTCTTCATGCAGGAGAACAAATACAAGGAGGCCATCGGCTTCTATGAGCCCATCGTCAAGAAGCACTTTGACAATGTGAGTGAACGATGGATGGATGGATGGGTTACCTAATGAATGGATGGATGGAGGGATGGATGGGTTACTGCATGGATGGATGGATGGAGGGATGGATGGGTTACTGCATGGATGGATGGATGGGTTACTGCATGGATGGATGGATGGAGGGATGGATGGGTTACTGCATGGATGGATGGAGGGAGGGATGGATGGATGGGTTACTGCATGGATGGAGGGATGGATGGGTGAGTGAGTGCATGAATACAGAAGGAGTGCAAGGAAGCCATCAGCTTCTACAAGACCATCGTCAAGAAGCACTATGACGTGAGTCGGGGATAGATGGATGGATGGGTGGATGGATGGATAGATGGATGGATGCGTGGGTGATATGGTGGATGGATGCATGAGAACAAGTGTAATGAGGCCATTGGCAAGGAGCACTACAAAAATGTTAGGATGGGTGTGTTGGTGGATGGGTGGAATGGGTTCATGTATATGGATAGATGGAGGAGTAGGTGGGTGTGTGGGTGGAGGGATGGATGGTTGAAATGACTGATTGTCTTTAAGCTTAATCATCCATAGTCAGGGTGAAGAGAGACCCAACCTGATTTACAAATTGTAAATAGGAGATGAACAGGTTTCAAATACACTGCCGTTGAAATGTACTTGTTTTGTATTTTACCAGTCTGCACTAGTGACAGACGGTACATTATAAAGAATAAAATCTGTCTCTTTTTCCGTTCTTCTGCTCGCTAGCTGGAGCAGTGTAATATTCAGGAGTGTCCCTGCAAACGCAAGCCCTCGGTAAAACAGCCCGGTCGCCCTGTCCTCACTGGTGCTCTCACAATGCAGTGCTTTCTAAATACAGTGTCTCATCCTGGCATGGGATTCTTTTTTCGTGTGGTGGTTTTGGAGTGGCGTCGATCCCCTCTTTTTTTTTCTTTTTTTTTTCTCTCAATGAAATGAAAGTAAAATAGCTACGTGCACACTGTGTGTGCTCCCGAATGTGGAGTCGTAAAGTTCACATTTGGGAGCAGCGAACAATGGGCAGCCGCTTTAGTTTCTTTTCATTGCTATTCCAGACGTTGATGGTTTTCTTTTAATTATATGGTTTCTTTTCATCATCCTGTTTCCATTTCAACACTGTCAGATAGCTTATCAACTGTTTGTGTGTGTGTGTGTGTTTGTGTGTGTGTGTGTGTGTGTGTGTGTTTGTGTTTGTCCTCCCCTAGATCCTGAACGTCAGTGCTGTGGTACTGGCTAACCTCTGTGTGTCCTACATTATGACCAGCCAGAATGAAGAGGTAAGAGGAGGTGTGTGTGTGTGTGTGTGTGTGTGTGTGTGTGTGTGTGTGTGTGTGTGTGTGCGTGCGTGTGCGTGTGTGCGTGTGCGTGCGCGTGTGTTTTGAGCTTGCTTTGTTAATGCACATCTATGTATGAGTGTGTGCTTAATCGACAGAGCACATAATATGACTAGTACCATGTCTATTCCCTTACCCTCACCTCCTCAGGCAGAAGAGCTGATGAGGAAGATAGAGAAAGAGGAGGAGCAGATCTCCTACGACGACCCTGACAAGAAGGTCTTTCACCTGTGCATTGTCAACCTGGTGATCGGGTAAATGATACTGACTAATGCACTCCTCACTGTATTAAGGCCTACATTAGCATTCATAAACAAGAATCACATTTGACTTGAAGAATGGCAGTTTAACAGCATAAAAAACACCAAAGATACCACATTATTTCAACTACTTATCTCTGTGCTGTATTGAAACCAGATTTGGAAAGCTGCAGAATTTACAACCCTTGCATCACCTATAACACGCTGTCTAAATGGATGATAACTTCAGAGGCTTCTGATTAAATGCCACTACAAGTCACTTGAGTAATACTGACAATTTGGGGATTTTGCTGTTTTGCGCTGCCCCCCCAAAATGTTTGACAACCAACCATTTTTTGAATTGTTAGAGTTAGTCCATATCTTATCTTTCAGAACCCTGTACTGCGCCAAAGGGAATTATGACTTTGGCATCACCCGTGTGATCAAGAGTCTGGAGCCGTACAACAAGAAGGTCTGACATTCAGTTTTTTCGTTAGGTTGTTTGTTTCTGATGTTTCTGTCGCTTCCCCATTGCCAAGTCACCTCTGACAACTGTATCACCGCAGGGGTGTATTTATTTTGATGTGTGAAGGGCTTGGTTTGATGTTCTTCTGTTCTCCGTCTCTGACTTTTGTTTTTTGTCCAACCAAAACATAACCAAGAGTGCTGCACCTGTGTCCACTTAGCCCAGCTGAACACACACACAGACGCTCTGCAGGGGTGTCATTCCACTTCAAAGTTGTTATTCTCCCACTGAACCCCTCCCTGTAGTCAAAGCCTACGCAACACAACACTTGAAACAAGGGCTACATCTGTCACAAATAATCGCCCCATCACCCCAAAAGAAATCTCCCCACAGAAATCAAAAAGCAACATACTCTAAGACCTACACAGACTGACTAGAATTACAGAAGTCCTTGACAAGTCCTACCAACAATATTATGTATGTACACTACTCAAGATCACATAAGCTTTGGTATAGTGGATGTGATGGCGTGTGCTCAGAGTCAAGGGGACTAACATCATGACAAGACATGTTTCTATATTGTTAGACATGTGGGATTATTGACTGGATGTAATGTCCCTGTGGGGTTGTCACTGGGCCACTGATGAGCGTGTGTGTGTGTGTGTGTGTGTGTGTGTGTATGTACAGTATGTGTGTATACACATGAGTGTGTATGGGAGGAGCTCTAATGGGAGCAAGGTGTACATGACTTCTCTTTACACCATTCTCTTCTTTTTCTGTGTTCCGTTCTGTGTAGCTGGGTACAGACACGTGGTTCTACGCCAAGCGCTGTTTTTTATCGCTGTTGGAAAACATGGCCAAGCACATGATCATGCTGAGAGACTCGGTGGTGCAGGACAGTATTCAGTTCCTGGAGCACTGTGAAAGTAAGGCCTTACAACACCAGGGGGGGAAACGAACACACACACACACACACACACACACACACACACACACAGCACTGTAAACGTACTGCCCAGCCGAGGGAAGGGTGTGGCTGTTAGGATACAGTCCTGATGGTATTCTTACATTAGAGAAGGGATTTCTGATCCCTGTGGCATTGCTAAGGGACAGTGGAGGTTGGAGTGTTATTGCTTTTGCTTTGAAGAAATTAATTTGGGACTGTCACTGTTGAGACCTCAGGCAGCTAATTGATTTCCAGCTCTCTCCTCCTCCAAGGGATTACTGTAAATGTTTTTCTTTCATTCCCCTCTCCTCTCATCCATTACTGTACCTGACTCTCTCTCTCCCTTTACCTCTTTCTCCATCCATCTCTTTCTTGCTCAACCTCACTCCATCTCTCTACCTCCCTCTCTCCATCTCTCTCTCTTCTCTCTCCAGTGTATGGTAAAGATGAACCAGCCATCATAGAGCAGCCCTTGGAGGAGGATCGCATGCACATTGGCAAGAACACAGTCACCTACGAGTCCCGTCTGCTCAAGGCTCTCTTCTATGAGGTCATCGGGTGGAATCAGTGATTTCTTCAAATGGAATCAGCGATGTCATCGAATGGAACTAGTTATCTACACACCAAAGACCGTTAAAGCATTGGCTTCCATTTGTAAAAAGTCATAAAAAAAGAAAGATCAGATCACTTTTTATTCTCTCTCTCTCTCTATATATATATATATATATATATATATATATATATATATATATATATATATTGGACTCCTCATATACTCCAATGGTAGCAGACCGTTTTTGTGACTGCTGTCCAGCATTGTTTGGATTTGTGTAACTAGAAAAATATTGGCAGACAGTGAGAGAGACATGTTTAAGGAGATACTGTATCATATGACCCAGTTTGTTTTGTATTTTGGGGAGGCTACAAACAAATGGCTGTATGTGGGTCAACCCTGACCATTTTGTGAGTCTGTAACTTCTCTTTTAATGTTTGTTGGAAAAGATAGTCATTGTGTGTTTGTCTATAATCAATTGTATTTATTTTTATACAGAATAAAAATGTTCATGATGAGAGTAGTTTTCGCCATCTAACCATTGCATTTGTATTGGTAATGCAGATATTGTTAGCTTAACACTTAACATTGTTATCTTAATGCTAAATACACTTTGACCAATTAGTGTATTAAGGGTTGCTTTTAGTTGGCACAAACAGGACAACATTTCTAGAAAACTTAAAATATTAATACACATTCTTATTTGCCAAATTCAGTAACTCCTTTAAAAAAATAATTGCCTACTAGATGTAACTCGGGGGCCTATCCAGGGGGCGTCCAACGATACAAAACGCTCAGATAGAAATGTGTTGTGTAGATAGATAATGGTTGTCTGTCATGCAGTATAGGGGATTGTCAGCTCTTTACATCTCATTTCCATATGCAACATTCTGAATGTTTCAGCACATTGACCACAACCCAGGTGTGGTTGGGTTCAGGAGAGTGGTCTTTTTGTGATGTCCTGCTCTGTCAGATAGTAGTTGAGGTACCCTCCCAGGGCACTCACAGCCACGCCCGTCATGTGACTGGAACAGCCGTCTGTAGAGAGAGAAGAGTGACACTGAATTCTTTAGTAGTATTCCAATTGGACAAAATCGACCCCTCGCCTCTACACCAAAGCTCTTTTCATAGATCTGAGATACTAGGATAGATGACTGGCTAACCATTGCAATAAGTAACTATCTACTATGCTGCATGGCCCAACTGCAATGTAGAGTACATGGAACGCAACCATTGATTAATTGACTGCTTTGCAGATGGTCTGGAACATGGCCATTGACAAGCTCTGACACACACACATACACACACCTCTCAGTGTCTTTTCTCTTCTTTTCACTCTTCTGTGAGGCTGTAGTGTCTCCAAGAGTTCATCTCCAATCACCTGGGAGATCTCTGTCTCTGATCATAAGCATACAAAAATGACACATGACCTCACAGGCACATGTAGTAATTTAAACATACGTTTCTATGTCCTTGTTTAATTACAAGCAGCTGAACCATACCATTGTTGGGGTTTCATTTACATAGCATATGAGTGCAAATGTTGTCTACACCCTCTTACCGTCTTTCCCAAAACATCCCACTTCCTGGTCCTGCAACCTCAGAACATGTTGCAGCCAATCAGCTTTGTAGAAGTCAGAGAAGCCAGCCAATCCACACAGCAGTACTGTGAACAGTGAGGATGTTGTTAGGATATTTGACTAGAAGAAATAACACAATTCTACAGGTAACAGTTAATTAAAAGTTAGTTATTGGGCTGTACCTTCCGGATTCAGAGGCTACTCTTAATTGCCTTGCACTTGAGACGGATTTAACTGTCTCATAACAATGTACCTTTGCTCTGCCAAAGAAGGATGTCTGTGACACTTTCAGTATCTATGACAACAGTCATAATAATTTAAGTGCAGGGGGCCATTTACATTAACTGTTGCGAACTGTTTCCCTCATGGACAATGTCATTGGATATTGACAGGAAACCACACCTGTCCATAACAACTGTAAACCTTCCAAATGAACTTGCAGTGCAGTTCTCCTAAATCTGAATCTCAATATTGAATATAAGGCTCATATATAAAGGACTATCACAATCTATCACACTGCGTTTTCTTAACACTGACTGTTTTCGATGAAGATGTCCTGCGTTTGGCCGGCGAAGCTATTCTTGATGATCTCATTGTTGCTCTTCATCATGTTGGAGCAGAATATCTTCTGGTAGCCTTTTTCTGTGAGGTTGGCACGTGACATACGCATGTCGCCCTTCAGCATGTTAGAACAGCCTTTCTGAGAGAGGGAGGGAGATTCTATTTCATTGTGTGTGTGTGTGTGTGTGTGTGTGTGTGTGTGTGTGTGTGTGTGCGTGTGTGCGGGCATGCGTGTTTTTGTGTGTGTGTGTGTGTGTGTGTGTGTGTGTGTCAGTGTCATATTAAGCTGTGTCTCACCATTGTTCCGATCATGAAGTAGAGCAGTTGATGGGACAGGGAGTAGTGAGGACACCCGAACCGCGTCATTGTGTCTCTGCAGGATTTGGTTACGATGCAAGGGGTTCCATTATTCTTCCTTCCAATATGAAAACAATCATTTAGGCTAGCAGATTGTTTTATAGAAAGTGCCCCACAGGGAAAAACAACCTGGCACTAGTGTGTTGATCCACTCCAACTTGGCCTTATAAAAATATGAAATATTTAGTGGTGTATTGCAGTTCGATGCTTTTGGCATGTTCCGGCATCCCTAACTCAATAAAGACTTGGCCTTACACAAGGCTTTGACACAACAGATTGTGAGTGGACATTTTTTGTTACCTCTCTAACCAATGCCAATGTGTGAGTGTATGAATGTACAGTATGTTTACCAGGTGCTGGTCAGTTACGTGTGTGTGTGTGTGTGTGTGTGTGTTTACCAAGTGCCCAGGAGCAGGGTCATGCACTTGTCACTCAGCTGCTCGTCATAACACTCCATGGCCCTGTGAGAGGAGTAGACCAGCGAGGGGTCCGTAGAGCTCCATTCCTGGGGCACTGCCCAGAATGACCAGGTCAGCAGGGGCTCAAACTCTGGAGGGGCACAAGGGTCATGGGACAACCAACTTAGCCTGAATGTCCTTCGATAACTAAGGACAGTGATGACCGGTTTGAGGATTTACTATACTTAAAGAGTCAGAGGCATATCGCAAACTTTTTGAACAATAAAAGGTCCAACTAGTCTCGTCTTTACCTCGGTAGTATTTGGGGTCGGTCTGATCCAGCGCTGTGACCGCTTTTGCGAGACTTTGGTCGAGCAGTTTGACCAGAGCCACCGCCGCGGTGCGCTGGGACCAGCTGACTGGGTCTGTGTGTGGCCATGTCCGGACCGCCTCCTTCAGCTCCGCTACCGAGTGGAACAATAACAACATGGAAATTGGATTAGGAAAACAAACCACGTTTTGGGGGCCAAATATATAAATATATATTTTTTAATCTAACCAATTGAAATATGTGACATAGGCCTGATAACTAAACTTTGAGATGGAGATGGCGAAAAACGTTATCTTCCGTAATCCTTAATCCAATAAACCTACTCTTCAGTTTGATTAACAATCATATATTAATTATCGGAATATTTCCTTATTTTCTGTTTTAAGTGAAAGTAGGCTAAGTCACGCAGCGCACTGGGCACACCCTCGTAACCTAATAACAAACTCTGTTCTCTTGGGCAAATTGTAGACAATCAACATCATCAATCAAGTTCAACATCGACAAAATTACATATGCTATTTTGTATTTTTATTTCCACACTGCAATCAAATAAAGTCAAGCGTTTTAACGGGACAGCAATAAAAGGCTGCGCAGGATGCTGAGCCAGCAATGACAGCAGCCTCACAGGGTATTATCAAGACATCAAAGTAGGCTTTTCATATATATATATATTTTATATTTATATAATATATGTTATATTATAAACATACCCTGCAGAATGAGATATCCGACCACCCCATCGAGATTGATGTTTTGGTGCTGCTGCTCAAGGAAAGATGCGCCTTTGGAGAGGCTGCTGAGGATGGCATCGATGGCCTCTTCATGCGACGCGGTGACCGAAACAAGGGCACACAATGCGACTAGGTGAATCCTTAGCATGTTTTCCTAACATTCAAGAATCAATCCCGGTATCTTATAGATGGTTGCCGCGCCTTGCTATCACAAGTGGGACGGATGTAGGGGGGGACTTTTCCTTTAACTAAATGGAAAAGTGAGCGGCTTGTTTGGCGTAAAACAGATGTCACGTGGCCATCCCCCTGAGAACCTGCTTGGGAACATGCTTGAGAACCTGCTTTAGAGGACATGGAATTAAATTAAATCGGCTCTTACTTCGAACTGTAGGCTACTTGTACTTGAACTTGTAGCGTGGCTTTAGTAAAAATAAAATAAAACATTGTGTTATATAGGCTAGTTAAAATGAGGCCTAATGCAACT
This sequence comes from Nansenia antarctica, assembly GCF_963989245.1. Taxonomy (NCBI): domain Eukaryota; kingdom Metazoa; phylum Chordata; class Actinopteri; order Argentiniformes; family Microstomatidae; genus Nansenia; species Nansenia antarctica. The sequence continues at coordinate 57,848,323 of NC_137675.1, read as the reverse complement.
TTCTTATGTTTTGATGGGCTGCAGTGGTCATATTGGATCTTTCTTCAATTCGGAAGGTGTAGCTTACTACTATGGAGGCGGTTACAATTAGTCCAACCATGTTACAGTGATAGACACATTGGTTATCATTATAATAGTACACTCGATCGCACGTAGTGCAGGGCCCTTTAAATCTTCTGTGTGTGAGAGAGAGAGAGAGAGAGAGAGAGAGAGAGAGAGAGAGAGAGAGAGAGAGAGAGAGAGAGAGAGAGAGAGAGAGAGAGAGAGAGAGAGAGAGAGAGAGAGAGAGAGAGAGAGAGAGAGAGAGAGAGAGAGAGAGAGAGAGAGAGAGAGAGAGAGAGAGAGAGAGAGACGTCATATCCGTCATATCCGTCATATCGAGCTAACAACAATCATGGCGGATGTTAATAACTGTTCTGTTACGGCAGGCATAGTACTGCTATTCGGATCAGCGGCAGGGTGTTACCTGGTCAGTATAGGTGCATGGTGGACAATTCTCGCGGTCATTGTTTATGCCTCTTATTTTCATTTTATGAAGAAATTACGGCGACGCGATGAACTCACGGACCGGCGTGTGTGTGTACTGGTGTTGGGAGATATTGGTCGTAGCCCCCGCATGCAATACCATGCCATCTCCCTCAGCAAAAACGGCTACAGCGTGACGTTTGTTGGATTCCTTGGTAAAGTAATTGAATAATAATGTCCACGCGCTACTATAACCACTATAATATATAATCTAGCTCATCAGACCAGCGTGGACTGACTGTCACTGGTGCATGCTGTCAGATCCACTCACAACCACACAAGTTGTATGATGATGAAGGCTGCCTGCGAGCATACCTGTCTGTGGCAGCTTTCAATTATCCATCTTACTTAATTTTCAGGCACAAAACCTCACCAGGAGATCCTTGGAGATGAGAGAATACAAATCACCTCCATTGCAGAAGTGAAAGGGCTCCAAGGTATTGAAACAGATAGCATTTAGGCTGCTCCTTGCCTGGCTCCAGAACAGATCTGATAATTAACTCCAATGATAACTAGAAAGTCGGTTACAAAATGGAGCCAGGAGACACAAATGTACCCCCTTCCAGGTCTAACATATTATATCCTATATGGTGTATCTCTGGTACAAAGTTATTGATACTTCTTGCATAAACAAATCCGATTGTCTTTATTTCAGTGGGCCCCAGGATCCTCACTTACATTACCAAGGTGATTCTCCAGTCGCTTCAGCTTCTCTTTGTGTTAGTGAAGATGGACGTCCAATCCCATATTCTTATGCAGGTACGCCCTTTATTCAGTACACCCTGATGCTGCATACGTGCGTGCATTTGTACTTGCAAAGGTCCACATTATTGACTGCTGGAATATCTTGCACTAACCGTCATCTATTCTATTACTTCTATCCCAGCAGAATCCCCCAGGCTTGCCCAGCATTGCGGTGGCCTGGCTGGTGTGCAGTCTGCGTGGCTCCAAGTTCATCATAGACTGGCACAACTATGGGTACACCATCATGGCACTCAGCCACGGCCAGGGTCAGCCAATCGTCAGGCTGGCAAAGTGGTCAGTATAACAGCCATGTCACGACTATGTGTTGCACATAATGCTACAGTATGTATGGTGTGTGTGTGTCATTTTAAATGTTTTCACTCTGTGTGACTGAGTTGTTGACTTTTCTGTTTGTTCGATGCATTACTTGCTGGCAAATTCCTCATTTATTAAAATTGAATTGAAAGGGATTGGTTGTATATTGTCACTTACTGGTGTTGTTCTTGTTTCTTGTCTTCGCCCTCTGTCAGGTATGAGCGCTTCTTTGGCCGTTTCTCCAGCTATAACCTGTGTGTGACCAATGCTATGAAGGAGGACCTTCAGAGGAACTGGGCAATCAAGTAAGGGCCATTTGAGTATCTGGTAGTGTTTATGTCCTAAATTTCGTTGTTTGGTACCTGTACTGTAGCAATGACAATAAAGACCATTCATTCATTCACCTTTCAGTAGATGGATAACAGTTCAGAGGTGGGAATTTCATGCTTTGAATGCCACTTGATCCGTTTCTATACATTAGAATGTTTTTTACACAGAACATGTTCAGTTGTCATTGTGAGATCAGATCACAGATTTTTGCAGGTAACATAAAGGTTGCTGAATATGTCACTGTCGTTAATCTCTTCCCTCTTTAGGGCAACCACGTTGTACGACAAGCCACCTGCAATATTCAAGGAGACGCCGGTGAAGCTCCAGCACGATCTGTTCATGACACTGGCCAAGACCTATCCTCAATTCCAGCCATGGTGAGTGGACTATCTTAATCAATCACTCATTATATTGTTGTTGTTGTTACCTCATCATTGATACACTTGACATCTGTCTCATACAGTGAGACCCCTGAGTGTGAGAGGGAGATGACAGCGTTTACAAGTCGCGACCCCAAAGACAGCACCGTGGCCCTGACCCCTGGACGACCTGCTCTGCTGCTCAGCAGCACCAGCTGGACTGGTCAGTAGTGAGGAACTATAGGAAGGAACCCTGGAGTAGAAGGAACTCTAGGAACTGAATAGGCCATATACACTATAGGAACAGTGTACTGTAAGAGGAAACTTATAGGAACAAGAAAACCACAGCATTCTATCAAGAGAATTATCAAATACTAGAAACCCTAACCCTGGAGAGTGATATTCCTTTGTTAACGTGCCAAAAGAGTTAACTATTGACCAGCACATTGTGGTATATACTCATTGCTATGTGGCCGTTTCAGTCGTGAGCGCTGTTTGTGTGTCTGGTGTCTTACAGTGTGTTTCCCTCTCTGTGTTTCACAGAGGATGAAGATTTCTCTATTCTATTGAAAGCACTTGAAGGTAATTCACTTGTTACTGCACGGTGCTACCATTTCTTTTGTTCAGAACCAGGAAAAACATTTAGTCTGAAGCCTCAGGGTTATTCCCTGCACTTCCTTCTGAAAGGAATCAACATGTTTTCTTATCTGTCATATGTCAGAATCAGAATGACTTTTATTACATCCATTGTACAGGTACACTAAAGAGTAAAATTCTTAGGCTTCGGTTCTTCAACATTGGCATTTCAGCAAGATACAAAATCAACAATAAAATAAGTAAAAAGTGCCGTAGTAGCTCTTTTTTGTGTATTTCCTTTTTACAGAGTATGAAGACTTAGTGAAAGGAGGAGGCTCTCTTCCATCATTGGTCTGCGTGATCACTGGTAACTATCTACAAAGCTGAGCTTTTTACTCAACTACTTGTCTAATGTCATATTTGCCATGTGAGTTTCAAACCTTCTAACTTGTGTTTGTAGGTAAGGGTCCTCAGAAGGAGTACTACAGGAAGCTGATAGACACGCTACACCTAGAACATGTGAAGATCTGTACCCCCTGGCTGGAGGCTGAGGACTACCCTGTCTTACTAGGTGTGTGTGTGTGTGTGTGTGTGTGTGTGAGAGAGAGAGATATAAAGAGACTATACTGACATGGTTGTGTGGGTATCTGCTTGACAACCAGGCTCTGCTGATCTGGGAGTGTGCCTACATAAGTCGTCCAGCGGTCTGGACCTGCCTATGAAGGTGGTGGACATGTTTGGCTGCTGCCTGCCCGTCTGTGCCATCCACTTCAACTGGTGAGTGGGAGTAGGTAGAACTCTGACGAGTAGATGGGAGATCTTTAGCCCTGATACAGCCAGCCTAACCTCTATGTTATGGTTTCTCAGCAGAAGTCCATGGTGCAAGACTGCTGTGCACTAAAAGTTAGAACACAAGAGAAAGGACAGCATTCTGTTTAGTTTAAGCTATTACTCAATAGTATTGTATTGATACATGTGTGTTCTCAATCTCTGGCTATGACTAGCTAACACTCACTTCTTTCCTCGTTTAGTTTACATGAGCTGGTGAAGCATGAGGAGAACGGGCTGGTCTTCAAGGACTCCCAGGAACTGGCTGAGCAGCTCAAGGTAGAGTGTACACAGCCACACACAACACTGTGTAACCTTTGATGTCTGGCTTTGGTTCAGTCTACTTTCAACAGACATTTTAGGGAATTGGAAAGAAATTCACTGCATTAATTATTATTTTGTTGGTCCAATTCATCCCCTGAATTTGCTGAATTGAAACTGAAAGGACCCTGACATAGAATCGCACAACTATATTACCAGTAAATGTTACTGTCCTTCTATGTGATATTTCCATGGTTAGTAGCCTGTACTCCTTGCACACTACTGTTATAGCCTCATCTTGTTTGTGCGTGTGTCTTTGTCTTTGCAGTCCTTGCTGTCAGACTTCCCCAACCCTGAGGGCAGGCTGGGTCTGTTCAGGAAGAACCTCCGGGCCAGTGAGGGGCAGCGCTGGGATGAGAACTGGGACCAGAACGTCCTACCTCTGCTCACCTGACTCCCTCCCACAGACAACCCTGTACCTGGGACATGAGCAAGGCTGACACAAAGGCTGTGTTCCAGACTGTCTACAAAGCAGTCGTGTTGCACAAATCAACCAATGGTTGCATTCCACATCATCTACACCAGGGGTATTCAATTACAAATTCAGTTGGGCCAGATTTGAAAACCAAGAAATTTTGCTGGGCCAGACATTTTCAGCGACCAGTAGCCTAGGCACCAGGTAATTACACATTTCAAACCAACACAAATGAATGTAGGCCTAATGAAATACAAGCAGTTTATTTATAGTTTTCCTTTTAAATTAGGTAACATCTGACACAGGCACGTCAAAAAGACTTGACTGAACACAATAAAAGAGCTGTAATTGAACAGAACCTAATAGCAATACTTTTTTCACTTTCTAGGTAAAACAACAACATTTTGGTCTCAACTGACCCATGCACATCTCAAAGTGCATAAAAAAGTGTACAGTAGTATACCAATAAAAAAAAAGTCCTTTTGTAAAATAAACATTTTGGTCATAGCTGAACACAATAAAAGAGCTGTAATTGAACAGAACCTAATATCAATACTTTTTTAATTTTTTAGGTAAAACAACAAAATTTTGGTCTCAACTGACCCATGCACATCTCAAAGTGCATAAAAAAGTGTACATATACAAATAAATAAAAAAGTCCTTTTGTAAAATAAACATTTTGGTCATAGCTGACCCAGGCACATCACAAAGTGCTTTTAACTGAATGAAAATAACCATCAATGCCTTGAGTGCACAATTAAACAAGTTACAGTTACAGTTAAACAATAACATTGAATCTAATCTAATCTAATCTTACCCCGCTGACTTTCTTAGTGTGAGAAGTGACATTTTTTATTCTGAACAAGAGCAGTGACATTTGGCTCATAAGATGTCAATGCAATCCGAAGGCATTGGTGAAGAGTACTGTTAGTCAGAGAACAACGAGAGCTGCTTTTTATTGTGTTCATGTGTGAAAAGCTTGCTTCACAGGTGTATGTTGATCCAAACATACTGAGCACATGGATTGCTACTTTCTTAATGTTAGGGAACTGGTGCACGTTGACATCACTCCAAAACTTCGCAGGTCCATTAGTGCGAAGCTCCTGTGCCATGGTTAAGGATGACTGCATGTCAACAAGTTCAAGTACGAATTTCCCCTCGTCGATGGAAGGCACCACTCCCTTTCCTCTGGTGGATAAGTCCCCTTCTATTGCAGCAGTGAACGGGTCTCTGGCAAAGCCCATCACCTCTGCGGGCAGAGCAAGCCCATCCAGTCGACCAGCAAAGTTCTCTTTCAACCTCGCAATGAAATCAGTCATCACATCTGTGATTTGTGCCGGGGATGAGACGCATTTGCGGAGCGTTGGAAAATGCAGCATTCTGCCGGTGCACAAGTCGGCCGCGAAAAGGTCCAGTTTGATTTGAAACGCGCGCGTCTGTTCCACAAGATCAATCACAGTTTTGTCTCTGCCTTGTAGCCCCACATTTAGGTCATTCAGGTGTTTGAACATGTCGCTCAGAAAGCAGACATCAGCCATGAAGTTGTCGTCCAGTATGCGATTCAAGTGTGTTTCTGCCTTCGTTTGCTTGCTGCTGCGGAGGAAAGTTGTAATCTCCTCTCTGAGATCACAGAAACGCTCCAGTGCCTTGCCTTTGGACAGCCACCTGACGTCGTTGTGCAAAAGCAGGTCGTGGTGCTCAGCAGACATTTCTGACAGCAGCTTGCGGAATAAGCGATGTTGGAGGCTCGAAGTGGAGCGAATAAAATTAATTGTAGCCATCACGTTGTCCATTGTTGTTTTAAGCTCCCCGCTGAGTTTTGCGCACAACACCGTCTGATGCACAATGCAGTGTAAGGATGTTATCTGAGGTGCAACAGCGGACCAGCGTGCTGTCAAACCATTTACTCTCCCTGTCATGGATGGAGCCCCATCCGTCACAAGCATTCCCACACGCTTCATATCTAGACCATTGTCTTTGAAAAATTCTGAAATGTTCTTAAAGACTATCTCGCCAGTTGTGTGTCCTTCTAACGGCAGTAAACCGAGCAATTCCTCTCGGAAGCATTTGCCGTCAAAAAAACGGACATATATGCACAATTGTGCGATATCGGTTCTGTCTGTGGACTCGTCTACTGCTATAGACATAACATCAGCTTTCTTCAGTTCTTTTAACAGTGTTTCAAACACATCTGTAGCAAGAATTTCAACCCTGCGAATGTTTGAAGTGTCTGACAGGGGAACGTTTTTAATAGCAGATGACACACTCGTTTTAATTTTGCTGTCAATTATCACTTCATCTATGACGGCCAGCATACAGTCTTTCATGGTTTCAGAATCAGTGAATGGCCTTTTCTTCTTTGCTAAGATCCAGGAAACACGAAGGGATGCTGCTGTACCTCTCTCTTGGGCTGTGCATGTCCGTACCATCGTTGTACAGCTCCGATTGTAGGATGCAATCAAACTCTGCACTTTTGCAGCCCTCTCCTGAGATCCCTCTGGAAAGTTGGCCCGGAAAGTCGGGTGTTTCTCCATGTGGTGCCTCCGAATATTGTAATCTTTAAGTACCGCAACGCACTCATTGCATATTAAACACATCGGTTTGGCATTTGGACTTTGTGGTAAAATAAACACGTATTTTTCAGTCCAGGCAGGGTTAAACCGACGGTTTTCATCGTCAATTTTGCGTTTCAGGGTGGAGAAAGTCGAAGACATTTTTGGAGTTGATATCGGACTTCTAGCTAGCCTGCCTACAGAACGTGAATATAACGCTCTAGCAACAGTCAACCCAATCAGGGCATTGTTTGTTAAAGTGTGTCTAGCAACGTTATATTAAACAATGCCCTGATTGGGTTGACTGTTCACACGCTCACACGTCACACCTTGCCACGCCCAATGCGTGACATTTGAGAGCCCTGGTGTTATATTCACGTTCTGTAGGCTACTATTGTATGGTAACGATCCTGTATGAGGCCCGTTAACAGCTCCACCAAGGGAGTTAACTATCTTGGTCTAATGGTTAGCGCGGTCGTCGTTTATGCGGGAGATCGGGGTTCGATTCCCGCATGGGGCGAGTTACACTACCAAGTCTCCGTTCGCTACAGTATGAACACTCGCGAAATACGTTTTTCTCTACTTTTATGGCTGGGCCAATCGGGGGTCGCGTCTGGGCCGCATGCGGCCCGTGGGCCGCTAATTGAATAGGCCTGATCTACACGATTGGGTTGGGCTGCAAAGCACAGTCGAGTGCTATATCATATTGATGTTTAGTTGGATGTATCATATTGATGTGAGGTTATTAACAATGATGCAATGTACTGTAGACGACCTGGAACGCAACCACGTCTGCCGCAGCAAGAGTGCTCAAAGGTTTAACAATGGATGGACCTGCACTGCTGCGTTCAAGACGACCATTTGAACAGTTTTGAAATGGAACCACATTGAAGCTGAACTGATCATGTCATATCAAAAGTTGCAATAGCATTGCTAATAATTCTATACACATTCTTGGTTTTGGGGACCTTTTGGTTAAAGGCTTGTTACACAGGCTTTTCTGCTGCTCTGTGCAGATCCCTTTATTCCAATGCTACTGTATTCCACACTTTAAAGGCTTGAATGTATGAATAACACTTGAATGTATAAAAGCTGCAGTGTACATTTATGTAAATAATCCCTTTTTAATACAGTAGTACATGGACTGGTTTGGTGTCATCATGCATAACTTCATCTCTATGTTGTATGGGAAGACTATGGGTGATAGGTACTATGATGAGGTCATGCTTGATTGGTGTGTTTTCTGGGGATGACAGACTCCCAAGAGTCTCAAATTAAGGAAATGAATCTATTTAAGACTACTGTCAATGACGATTTTATACAGTGAAACACAGACAGTCTTGGTGTCATACATGTATGTACAGTTTTATCATCTCTATGGTGGAAACTCTATTGTAGCCGAAGATATGGGTGACTGATCCTGTGATGACATCATGGCTGATTCCAGCGTTTTCTGTAGATGGAGAGCAAAAAAAGTACTTATGTAGTTGTCTTTTAATTTCAGTGTATGTGGATCATTATGAATGATGGATTCTAATTGTGCCCTTGTACCACATACTGTACAGCTGCCTATGAATCGGTCATACATAAAATACTATTTATACAAGTGTTTTTTACAGAAATAAAGAAACAATTGTCACAAAATGAGTAATCCTCACAGCAGAAGCAAAGATGAGTGACAATGAAACACTCCCTTTCCCTGCAACCTCTCAGTTAAATCTAGCTTATTTCACTTGAAACCTGAAACTAACTTGCTTTGAATCTTAACTTGCATTGTTTAAGTCAACAATGCGTTCAATGTAGGGCCAGGGAATTTTTCTCTACCTGTAAAAAAAAAAAAGACTTGAGCGATTTACCATCCGAGTGTGCCTTTGGATAAGAGCATCTCCGACAATGTAGAACTCCACTTCTACCAATGAGGCATTGCTCCTGTCGTTAAGTGACATTTCTTTTTCTTTCTTTTTTTCTTTCCTGAGTGGGGCAATCCCACTCATATTTTTCATTTTATTGACAGATACAGTAGAGATTTAGACAGGAAGGATGGGTGAGAGAGAGAGGAGGGATGACATGCAGGATATGTCCCCGGACGGAATCGAACCGGGGACCCTGCGGTTACATGGTCAACGCTTAACCCGCTACGCCACCTAAGCGCCCCCTGTTAAATCACATTTGTTCTAGAGAATCTCTTACCCAGCTGGTGCTTGAAGCAGTTGTATGTGTCTGGGTTTCGGATGGTGGAGGAGATGTAGACATCAGGAGGGCTACTCTGGCCAGACGACCTCAGGATCTTAGACAGAAGCTTCACCAGGTAGCCAATGATATCAGGATCATACACCACATCTGTAACATAGATAGAAATTTGCCTTTGAAACTCTTCCCCTATGGACGTTCGGAATGGACAACTATGTTCTATTCTATCCTGTCCTGTAGAGCGAGCCGTGGCTATCACCTCACCTGCAGCAATGACCGTGTTGGCGCCGATCTCTCTTAGCTGTTCCTCTGTCACCGCTCCCCAATCCAGCTCCTCCACAGTAACTCTGGGAGAGGTTTGGTTGGCCAGCCCGTTGAGCTGGATGTTGTCCCTCAGTCTCTGTAGTACGCTGGTGTGACAGTCACTAAACACATATCTGGAGGGGTTGCAGGATCGACAGACCGCTATCCCTGTCAGCCCCACCCCACTGCCCAACTCCAGCACAGTCCTGTGTAGAAAGGAGAGCAAACACACAGACATACAGCATGTTTCAACATAAGTAGACACAAACACACGACCATCTCGCCCACTTGCCAGTCCTAGCGCAGACACACACCCCAGTCCCAACACTGTCCTACAGAATAAGATCATTGATGGCTATGGATAGTACATAAACACCTATTGGTGAACAGTCTAATGTATACACACACACACAACCTTTACCTGCCAGTGAATTCCTGGTGGTTGTCCAGTGCCCACTCTGCCAGGTGGAGGGCAGCCTCCCACGTAACCAGTCCTGTGGTGCCCTCTGAGATCACCGCCACACTCTCTGACAGACTCACAGCATCTCCGCAAGGCTAGAGGACGACGACAACAACACGCAGGTTACCATCACCTGGTCAGTGACATACTTGGTATCTGATGAGAAATCTCTGACAAGGAACATCATGTGAGGTGGTAGAAACAGACAGTTTGCAGGGAAGTTATGCTTGTGTGTGTCTGATGAGGTAATAATCTCAGAGTCTCAGACAGGATGTTTGAATCTCTTCACACGCCACTGAACAATGAGTGGTGCATGTTTTGACATACAGTATACACTTTTATATGCATTGACGCTAAATAGGCCTACAAGAGATTTCATGTGGTGTTGAATGTTATTACACAGTGAGTTTTGAGAGTACCAGCAAATAGCTCTTGTAGCACTCAGTTCCCTCCTCTGCACCCAGGACTTCACCCAACGCATCGTAAAGCTCATCTATGGGTTCTGACTCTGTGGCTTCATGCTGTAGAGTAGAGAAGAGAAGCCCCCATGTGAAATCGTGGCATATAGAGCAATTATCAATTGTACACAGCTAAAAAGGGAAACATGTCCGGAAGTGGAAGATGAACAACAGAAACCAACCCTTTTGATCAACTCTGTGAGAAACTGTCTCCTGTATTTAACTGATGGAGGATACTTGCAAACCAGCGGATTAAGGCATGTCTGTGAAAGGGGGGATATGAACATTGTTAAAGTTGTACCTCTCACTGTCTGTCTCAATGGTTATTTAAACAAATCCTCAATCAAAGAGATGTAGTGTGGCAGAGTGCGTTGTTTTTACCTGTTTTAAAATATCTGCAATCAACTCTGATGATCGGTCGTTCTCAAGTTCTCTTTCAAGGAACTGTGAAAAATCATGTTTACTATTAAAAGTCAGAACAAATTATATCTGGCTACCCACAAACAAGGGAGACATTCTAGAGTGTGTAAACTATGCATTATTATCCTCTTAAGAGTACAAAGCAACACATTTAAAACACAGAGAAAGAAACCCCCAAAATTATAGAAATGCAGGGTTTCATGACTAAGCTGCCTAAGACCTTCCTCCTGGGGTAAACAGCCTGGCTACTTCACTTGTATGAAGGCCAGAACTGTACAGTTACAGACAACCCTCCCAAATTTCGTTGTTTGGTACCTGTACTATAGCAATGACAATAAAGACCATTCATTCATTCATTCATTCAACTCATAGGGCTTTCACACCGGCAGTTCCGAACGCCGGTTCGCGTTCGCGTTCGGAAACCTCCGAGCCCGCGTTCATACCAGTGTATCGTTCGCCAGACAGCGCCAACGTTCGGAGGTTTCCGAACGCGAACCGGCGTTCGGAATTGCCGGTGTGAAACCAGTGGCCTCTCAGGACAGCTAATGTTCTGACTAAAGGCTGCAGACTAAAGGCTGCAGAGCTTCCTCCCATTCTCTCCAATATTGTTGTAGTGCAAAGCTATACTATTTACCATTTGAAATATCAAATGACAAAGGAAGCACATGATATTTTCATGTCTATGTGGGTGAACGTTTCTATAATATGGTAATTGATTATTATAATAATACAATACATCTTTATAAAACACTGTAGGCTAGGCTACTTACATTCCAAGGGAAAGTAGGCAATCGGCTCATAGCGAAAAAAGACACTTGGAAGGCACACAATACATCTGTTCTATTCCTAATAGAAGAAGCATTCATTTTGTTGTCTTATCTTTAGAGTGGTTAATATCATTCAATTTCCGTTAGATCTATATTTGAAAAACATGTGTTTTCCCCCCGTTTGTTTTCTTCCGTGTTACCCATGAGGCCTTTCTCCTGTCGTGAAGCCATGTGGGTATTGTAGTTTTATTAAAGGTGTGTGTAGTATACTAGCTACTACTAGCTATCACACACGACTGTGCGGTTCTGCTGTAGTGTCACTTCCTCTGCTGGTGATAGATACAGGGTATATACAGGAATCTTGAGGTTAATTTCAATACCTTTCTAAGACTTTTTAAAGACCTTGTCAATATTTTTCCAGATCTCACCGCCACTTCGAGCTGTAACCGTTTACATCAGTGAGACCTTAACAGTTTGAGTTTGCAATAGACTAGACCACTATCATACAACAGAATTTCCGGTTCATCTTTGTTTTTTAATAAAAATAATAAATTCACGAACTTTTACTAAAAGTTTTTAGGACTCAAACTCTTTGGACAGTCTAATTCAGAAAAATACCTACAAAATTCAAGACCTCAAAAAATCGTGATAAGACTTTTTAATACTTATTAAGGGTCTTGATTTTCCCAAAATTGATTTATCAACTTTTAATACTTTTCAAGACACCGCGGATACCCTGAGATATCAAACAACGTAACTTTTATAATTCCCTTCCCATATCATTTCGTTTAGTTCCTCCCATTGCTTAGGACTGAAGAGTGGCTATAAACATATGTTTATTTGGTTAGCTTCTGCTGGGTCTTAATAAACATGATCATGTTTAACCCATAAGAACCCGGATCCATTTCTCCTTCAAGAAAAATTATGGGGGACATAAAACAGATTAAATAGACCACATAGAACACATCTGACATTGTTTTCTAAATACCACCCCCTAGTGGCAAAGATCTGAAATACATATATGTCACATTGGCTGTTAAACCTATTCCTCATTGGAAAATAAATCAACCTGTTTGTCTTTTTATTTGCAAAACATGGCAGGAACAGGGCCATTTGGGCCATTTGTCAGGGACATTTGACATTTGACATTTGAACAGGGACATTTGACATTTGACATTTGAACAGGGACATTTGTCAGGTGCTCAGGCCAGGTTTCAGGTTTCAGGTTTCTCAGGCCAGGTGAGCCTCTCCTCATAGAAGGCTATGAGCACCTGAGGACAGCGAGTGTTTGCCTCACGGGCCGGAACCAGATCAGCCTCGTCTGACCCCTTCCTGTAGAGCAGAGGGAGAAAAAGAATAGCTCAGGACTCATACTAATTATAGACCTTTAGTAGCAAGTTTGATAAACTTCCATCATGTCAGTCATGCTCTCATTTCCATGGCAACCCAAAGCTTACAAACTAGCAAGGACAGTTAGCGTATTTATTTAAGACATTTCTGAAAATGTCCCTAATAAAAAGGCAGATTCACATAAGTGTAAACAAAAGTTGGAAGTGCATTATGAAAAGTACGGTAGTAAGGAGGACTTCAAAAGGCAGGGAGTACGCAGGGATGGGTTATGATTCAGTTTTAGTAATTCTATAGTAAGGATGTAAAACCATATAGCCTGTATACCAGCCAACTTAATGGCAATCAAATTGTCTGTGATTAATGTCCAGTATTCATTACGAGCCACCAGAATCGACCATTTAGGGCCAATCCCATTACACCCCTTCGGCTCAGTTTTGAACGTTCACGTGTAGGGGTGTCCCAATTCTTGTTTTCATTTAGAGTATGGCTCTGTTTGGAGATTTTTCATGACAAGACTACATTCAGACCCATGGCCCTACCTCCCAGGATGCCTTGCGAATCATCAGAAATCAGATTTTGCTCTAGGCAATGTGGAAGACAACCACAAATGTTATTAGTTTCTCTGTAATTACTTGTTAATAAAGATTTGAAAAATTATAACCATATTATTATCTTAGTTTAATGTCCTTTCAATGTATTATAGACCTTTTCTTTATAACAAGCACAACCATTTTTCCATGTCGCATTTTCCCCCTTCGATGGCATGAAGCTATAGCTATGGCACTTCTTGAACCAAAACACGCAATCTAATCCGAACAGTTGTTATTATGCCATATTATTGATGGGTTATATCATGTAGCTGACTAATAACATGGACAGCGGCTGTTTCTCCAGCGTTCCTGTCATATCGGATTTTAGAACTCCATAAAAATAAATCTGCGCTCTGTGTCTAATGTTATCTATCTGACGTTACATGTTTTGTGCACGATAGTGGTGCATTTTAACATTTCATGTCGCATTTCCCCCCTTTGATGGCATATGACGCTATTGCACTTATTAAACTAAAACTGCGCTCCGTGTCTACTAACGTTATCTACCTAATGTTACATATTTTACGGCTGATTTGGGCATGATAGTCATGCATTTTGACATATTTCCATGTCGTATTTCCCCCCTTTGATGGCATATGACACCCGAATTTAACTAAAGCCACGAAGTTGTTGCACGGTTGTCCTATATCAGTGCAGACTGGCACGGTAGGAGCACAGTTGATAGCCTACAGAGCACTGTTATTCTGTCATGGTCTGATAATTAAGTATTGTTATTTGTTATTTGATGACTTGATTTGACGGGTTTGATCGATTGATAGTGTAAAAATTTAAATTGTGAATGAATCACTAACGTCAATGTTTTTCTATGACACTACTGATGACCCATCAGGGTCTTGAAGGGTTGTCCCATTTAATTGGGAAAGATTTCAACCACTACCTACGCCTTGTGGCTCTGTTCAGAGGCCTTGGCTCCAAAGTGAGCAGCACTCCAAAACGAGCCGTAGGGAAGGGAATCGGGAATGGGCCTTAAAAGCCGTCCTAAAACCCCCCTAGCAGCCATAACTCTCCCCTGACCCCCATCTAAGACCCTTTTTCAGTTAGGGAAAAACCCAGCAGAAAGTCAATTTTTTAATTATCAAACTTACACCTCTGGTTTTATCAACCCACCACCATCTGCCAATGTTATTTTACTAAATTAATCAAATCAATCAATAAGAATAACCGGTTACATTTCTAGTCAACGGTTAATCTAAATGGTAAATGGACTGACTTAAAGCGCCTTATTCCATAGCGCTTTACAATAGGGCTGCCACGATTAGTCGACTAGTCGCGACGACGACGATTACCAAAATCGTCGCCGACATATTTGGTAATCGACGTCGTCGCATGTTTTTTTGTAGCTGAAATAAGCGATAAGCATTCGTTTTTCTTCCCTGAAGCTGCCACTGGCTAGCGTCTCCCAGTGTCTTTGATGTACATGCGCAGTGTCGGTCATCCGGGGCACACGTGACATCCTCGGAAAAACAAACAGAGAAATGTCTTCCCGTCCTCGTACGTCTAAAGTGTGGGGGCATTTCATTGTGTGAAGCGCATTGAGTTGCATCTTGTAAGAAATGCGCTATACAAATAAAATTTGATTTGATTTGATTTGAAATGTCTTCCCGTCCTCGTACGTCTAAAGTGTGGGGGCATTTCAACCACAACGTTGAAAAAAAGAATGTGAAATGTAAAATTTGCAAAGCTGAACTCGCTTATCATGGCAGCACGTCTATGATGCGCGAGCATCTCAAAAGGAAGCACGTTGTGGCAGATGACGAGGAAGACGATGGCTCGTCTCGGTAAGCTAGTTAGCTTGTTATTGGCTAACGATATCGTTACATTAAAAGCCTTCTTACATTATTTTACGTTATGTGCTGTAACGTTGTCATCAAAGCGATACTTATCAAATAGCTACAAATGTTGTCTTAACGTTACAGTGCTAAGAAGGCGCGTTTGTACTATGGATAGTTATCTTGTCAAGTTGCCAACGTGCACACCCCAGCAAGCCACCGTCCTGACCGGATCAATCCTGAACATGCTGGTTAAGGATATGAGACCCTTGTCCATGGTTGCTGACGAACCTTTTCTCTACAAACATTTCTTTTTGTGGATAATTGCTCTTTTTTAGTTGCCTTAGTGCCTACCTCATTTTATTTTGCAGCACTATTCAATACATTTAAAATGTATGTTTGATGCCAGAGATGAGTGAAGCAAAGCAAAACTTTTGTACTCTGTACAAGTATTTATTTTTGTTTTTGTATTCTTTTGGTTGCCTAGTGCCTAGCCTACCTCATTTTACTCAGCAGTTTGCACTCTCTACTACTCTTTACATTACATTACATGCATGTGATGCCAGAAATAAATCTGCAAAGTTCATTAAAATATCTATTTTTGAGTGAACAATCATTTTAATTGTCTTTATTTTTAGTTAGCACATGCCTACAACAACAACTAACAACTTCAAGCTAAATTTAGAAGCTGATTTAGAAGATGATAGCTAAATAAGAGCGATTGAGTAATTGTGCGATAAGCTGTAATTTATGATCCGATTAGTCGACTAATCGATAAAATAATCGGTGACTAGTCGACTATGAAAATAATCGTTTGTGGCAGCCCTACTTTACAATGGCCTCTCATTCACCGATTCATACACCAATGGTGGCAAGCTACCATGCAAGGTGCTGACCTGCTCATTGGGAGCAATTTGGGGTTCAGTGTCTTGCCCATGACACCTCGACATGTAGCCAGCCGGCGTTCGAACCAACGATCTGCCGACCTTGCGATCACTAGACGTAATCTAATAACTGTTAATCATGAACACCCCCAATTTCAAGTATTGCCATGTAGAGTTGGGTTCCAAACAAAGTTGGGTTCCAAAGTGACTACAAAAAGCAATACGAGTGAATGTGTGACTTGACAACAAGTACAAGGTCGGCATTTGTGCATGTGAGACTCACCATTTCATCAAGAACATCAGTTCACCACTGCTGTCTGATGCACCGATGATCCTCTCTGGGTCAAGGTTCCTGGCAAAGCCCCGTGGCGTTTCACTCTGAAACAGACAACACAATAAATAAATTACCATTTACCACAACGCAGATCAGCTCTCTGGGAACCTGCATACTTTACCTTTTTATGTGAACTGTAAGTAGGCTACACCTTGTGCAAACCAGGTCACATGAACCAGCAATGGCTCATAACGCAGGATCCCCATCTCCCGTTTGTGTAGCAGGACACCCCACTAACCCTAACCCTTATTAAGGGTCTTGATTTTCCCAAAATTGATTTATCAACTTTTAATACTTTTCAAGACACCGCGGATACCCTGATATCAACAACACTCCACAAAATTACTGTGAAAACTCATAAAGGTAAGTGAAGTAATCTTAACCACTCAATTAGCAGTGCAAGAGCATTCAAATACAGTCAGAACTGAATTAATGATATGCCTAAAAACTATTACAGTGACAGAATACAATAGTGACCTTATAAATTCAGCATTACATTTGTTGTCTTCTGGCAGAGATGACATCATAGGATTATTTAGGCTGATCCATTCTCATCCTATTATATTTATATCGAGGATACACTACACAATTTATAAAATCTTCATACCGGAAAACCTCTGACATTTTGTGATCACCCTTGCCCAAATTATTGTGTCTTGCTGTTGCTCTCTCCAAGATCAGGGGTTCTCACATCACACATTTTAATTTATACATTTACATAAGATTTGACCATCAAGACCCTACAGTAGCCTAAATTCATACAGCCATGTTGGTACAGCCATGCGTAACGGCGAAATCCTGTGGGCAGAATTAATAAGGATTATTAATGAACTCACCGACACCGCCCCTGGTGGCCCAGTCTCTTGACCGCGTGCGCGACCCGCCATATTAGGTTTTGGATTAACACTGGAGTGGAACTGGAAGAAACATACAAATTAAACTTCTCATTCTACAATTTTAACATAGCAAAGTTTGACATGACCACGTGTACATTTGGAACACAATTAAAGACAGTCACGAGCACATGTCGTGACCACAGTCGTGACCACATACTGGTGCAAAGTGCTGCACGAGGCAAGAAACCAGACGTAGCTAACTAACAACCACTTTGTAGTTCATAAATTAGCTAATGGAGTCATCGTTGCTTCTGTAGTCTACAGTTAAAATGCATTGCTTTCGATGTATTAATTACTAACTGGCTAATATTATTGAAAATTGAAACATCGCGTAACAGGCGGCCTATCTAACTAGCTCGCTGGCAACTGGACTAGTTGAAACCATCTCTTGTGGCTCAATTAAAAGCTTATATTCTTTAATTACTTTCACAGTGATTATCTGGCAGCATGTACGGTAATAAACATCATGTAGCTAGCTCTATTTGTTCATAGAACGCCTTAGATGTACTTACATAGACTTGACTTCTTTCGATTCTCAACGGGAACTGTCTGCTACGAATTGTATCAGGTTATTTATAGGGCTTCTCACCTGAGTATCACTGCGCACGTATCACCCTGAGTATCACTGCGCACGTATTCTGTGAACCATTCATTGGTTCACAGAATACTGAATTCTATAAATATTTTATTTATTGAATACACGGGCATTATTTTCGACTCAAAGGAAGTAAAACAAATGTCTTACTATACTGTACACATACTCATTGTATAGTAGGCAGTTGGGTAGGAGAGAGAACTATATCTTGGTAGTAATGGCGCAGTAATCACTACGACCATGGACATTTCGGGGAGACCTACCTCTCATTTACATAATCTAGTCACATGCGATTTGCTCCAATCTAAAATATGTCCACTAGTTGGTATAGTCCGGTTAATATGTGGAAAAAATAGTTCACTTTTTCATAAAAGCACAAAACTTGGTACACTTTTTGGTACAAGTTTAATAAAAACAAAGGTGCCACCACACACTACCCTGACACCTATTCTTCACTGTCTCCACAGTCATATATTATTATTATTATTATATATATTTTTTTACAGCTGCACAGTCCAGCATACTTCTCCACCTTTAAATGTCAGTATTCTCTCCATAATGCTCTATATCAGGAATTCTAAATATCCTTGTCTTAATGTTGATTGTGATGGTTTTCTTTGTCACTGTAGCCATGAGAACAATACAACTTCTATTTTCTAATAGGCTAGGTGCACGATCTCACTACTTCCTGAAAGGCAACTGGTATGAACATATCCTGTCTCACTCTATTGGTTTAATTGATTAATCAGCTGTGCACTGTGTGTTCCAACGGTTTACCGCACAGCTGATTAATCAATTAAACCAATAGAGTGAGACAGGATATGTTCATACCAGTTGCCTTTCAGGAAGTAGTGAGATCGTGCACCTAGCCTATTGTCTAGCATAATCTTCTGAATTGACATTGAATGCTGTACTTGAGATGTTTTGGGGGGGGAACAAGTTAGGGAATATCTTTTGAAGGTATTTTATTTATTTTTCCATACATGTTATACTCTTCATTTTAAGAACAATAGAGTTCTCTGTAAAAACACTGCATCATACAATTGTTGAGCTTGAGCTGCATAAGTGAGAAATTCCATAAATATGCTCTGCAAGGCTTTGAGTGCTCCTCAAAAAAAAGCAAGCAGTGACACAAGATACAGAGAAGAGGAATGGAATTCAGCTTGAAAGAATATCAGAGACGGTGTATGAGCAGAGGGAAGATCTAGGATTAGTTCATCCTCCACACAACCTATGAGGACTAACCGTAAACCAGACAACTTCACCCTAAGCCGTACGGCAGATAAGACAACAGTTACTGAGGATGAGGTGATGCAAAGGAAGGTTCTCTAAGGCGGTCTTTAAAATGTTTTTAAAATGTTTGAATGTAACCGTTATTTATCCAGGCAGGTCAGTTAATAACAAATGTACTGTCCTGACAAGTGGAGAATGCCGGATAGGAGTTTACCAACAGGTGGCATGAAAACCTCAAAATGTTTATAAAACCATTATTGTTATATAGTATTTAGGGCACACTCAGCAGAGTACAATGTGACAAAACACGTTGAAACTTGGCAAGCTCAGGCAGCTAGTATCTCTTCCATTTCAAAATGATTTCTCCCATTTCCTCCTACTCAACACAAACAGGAAACATTAGGAACAGGAAGCAGGAAGTCCAGTCCTTGTCTCTATGATGGGACAGTTTGCTCCTTGGTATAGGTAAGGCTGCGTCTCCCCCAGTGGGTCTCTGGAACAAGGAATCCTTCTCTGGTCACCGGTTCCACCACAAACTCTATTAATCCTGGTGGCTCCGGAATGGCAAGCTCCGACACCCGAAACAAAAGGGAATAAGCTCGACCCACTAGAACCAGTTTTCCGGGGGGTATCCGAGGGTCCGGGCCCCTCATCCGCCGCCAGTACACCCGGAAGTGGCGCACCAACTGGGCTGGGTAGAGCCAGCGCAGGGTGGCATTGAGGTGGAGTTGGGGGATGAAGTCTGGGGAAGTGCCCACACCATTCAACCACACCACGTCATATACACACACACTCTGGACAGCGAGAGGGGGCACGGACAGACTTTCAGCATCTAGGATCTGGGGGAATGGAGGGGGGGAGAGGGGAAAAGAAAGATATGAATACTTTAACAAACCCAGACAGGCCAGAACAAAACAGTGCCAAAGAAAGCCCTCTGGTGGACAAATCATATGGGCTGGTTTCCAGAGCCTAGATTAAATCGACACTTGGACTGAAAATCAATCTCAATCTGGTTCAGGAAACCAGCACTGAAGACTCGGAATTGGTTGATAATGGCACTAGAGGCTCATCTCTCTCACCATGATCTCCCCGACCCTGCAGGCGAAGGGGGTATCCTGAGCACCTTCCTCCCTGTGCACGCTCACACACACGTCCCTCAGGGCACAGCCTGTCAGCTCCAGCAAGGAACACCTGCACACATGTGTGCACACAGACACAGACACAGAGACACAGACAGAGACACACGCACACACACACACACACACACACACACACACACACACACACACACACACACACACACACACACACACACACACACACACACACACACATAGAGACACACACAGACACACACAGACACACACAGAGAGAGAAAAGATAAGCATTAATAAGATAAGCATAAACATTAAGCAATGTGTCCAAATACTCTTCCTTTAGTATCTTCCTTTACTCAGCCTCTTTCCATTGAACACTGCTGTAGAACGTGTTGGGTAAAGACTAAAGAGAGAAGCAGAAATCTATTCAGCCTATCACCTTGTTTTTTTGTTTTTCTTACCTCACAGTCCACCCTTCTGGATTCCACTGTCCACAGCTCTGAATAAACTGTTTCACCAAATTGTGGTCTTCACCCAAGGGTACAGCATGAAAACTACCGCCTGAACGAACACAAACACGAACACACACACACACACACATTATTTATTGTGTGAGGCCAACAATGATGACTTCACGGTGTGGGTCTGGGGTGAGCTGCGTATAATAATGAGGTCAGTGATTAAGGGCGAGGGATGATGAGGTCAGTCAGTAACTTACTGGATAGGTCCTGGACGCCACTGTGTGTGCAGAGCGTAGCGTCGGTGGTCTTCAGCTCCAGAGCGACAGTGACCCCAGGAGATGGCTTATAGATGAAGGACACAAACGTCCTCAAGGCCAGGGGCACTTGCACAGAGAAGATACTGAGAGAGAGAGAGAGAGAGAGAGAGAGAGAGAGAGAGATATGAGAGTTATGTTGAAGAAAAGTAACCCCCTCTCTACCTACCTGTACGTGTCGTGTACACACACACACACTTACACATACGTACACAGGTACACAGGTACACAGGTACACACAAACACACACCTACCTGGCGCAGACCTTGGAGAGGGTGGAGGGGATGAGGCCCTCTATGAGCAGAGAGCAGCCCCCGTTCCAGGCACCCTCAGGGCAGCCTCGGGTCTTCAGCCAGCCCTTGTCCTCCAGAGACTCTGTGTAGTAGAGAGGCTGCAGCTCTTGGGCATTCAGATTGAACCAGCTTCTCTGCACCTCCATCTACACATAAGGGGAAACACACACACACACACACACACACACACACACACACACACACACACACACACACACATACACACACACCAGTGTTTACCTTATTGGTTTCAAGCTTCCCTCCCACCACCTCAGTAGCTAGAGCAGTGCAATGAATAGGGCCAGGAGTTTTTCCTGGCTGCTTGAATTGATCAGGAGTAACTCTGGCCCTTGAGGAAAACTGAAAGCGACCATGTCAGTTTAATAAAAAAGCACAGGGAGTATTTTGATTATCCACCAGTATCAGATAGGTAAAGCCAGACATATCACACACAGTCATTTCTCAAAGCTACATTCAACAGTGTGTTCTAGCTCTTCCACGTGTACACTGCTGCTGTCTGGTACCTGTCCTCTCCAGAAGACGCTCTTCCCAAAGCCCTGGCAGAAGGACGAGATGAAGGGGAGGGGCAAGGACGGACGGTGAAGATACAGGAAGTCAGAGAGGAGAGACCAGAACCTGAAAACAGGATATGACATACGAGGATGTCAACCATAGTAGTAGTAAGTAGTAGTAATAATAATAATAATAATAATAATACATTTATTTTGTATAGCTTTTAACTGTACTCCAAGACACTAAATTCCATGGAGAGAACAAGAATAGATAGATCAATAAAAAGCTAAAGAAAAGCACAGTCAGTAAAAACAACAATAAAAATAGTTTAAAAAGATGGGTTTTGAGGGATCGTTTGAAGTAGTAGATAAGAACATAGAGGCCCTTGGATCTTTATGGTGTTGTCACTGGGAAAGACATGGGGTTGTATTATAGGGGTTGTCCGAGGGTGCAAATCAAATCAGAGAACCCCCAGTATAACATATATCAACATGATCCATTCCAGTATTATAAAGGCATTCTCAAAACGTCAAATGTGTCATTTGTGCCCTTGCCCAAGTAGAAAGTGTCAATTGAGCAGATAAGTTGGATTGCATTCCGTTGGGCCCAAGGAAGACTCGAATAGGCGTATAATACAAGCTTGTGGTGTAGAGAGGGATAATATCATCTCTATAAATGACGTAACCATCAACACATTGCACTTTCCTGAACGCAGCCCTGACGATAATGTGCAAAAATGCATTGGTTCAAATGTGAGTAGGTGCTCACTTGTCTTGGTTCTTGCGGAACTCAGTCTTGTCTTGGATTGACTCATACACCCAGCCTGGAGCAAAGATGGCCGTGGAGAAGTCATGTTTACGAATGAGTTCCAGAGCCTAAGGAAGATGAGAGTCGTTTTAGAGAGCTTGGCGTTTTCTCACTCACACTCACACTCACACTCACACTCACACTCACACTCACACTCACACTCACACACACACCAGTGTTTACCTTATTGGTCTCAAGCTTCCCTCCCACCACCTCTCCTCTGGCGAACACGTCCACACCAACATAGATGTCGGCCATTCTGCCCTGGGCTGCTGAATAGGCCTTCATCCCCTCCAAACTTGTCTCTGTCCAGTTGTAGTTGGTGAAGATACCGTCACATGCATCGAAAAACACTCTGGGAGACACAGAGAGACAGAGAGAGAGAGAGAGAGAGAGAGAGAGAGAGAACGAGAGAGAGAGAGAGAGATATGAACAAGTGGAGAGGAGACAAGTGTTTGTTCGATATCTATCTGTTGTTTTCTTCAATAATGCACGACTGTCATAAAATGGTTCATTGGTCATTATTTTGTTTTCATGCCAGATACCCAGACTTCAATCCCACAGGCCAAGTAACTAGCCAAGCCTAGCCGATTCCCCCATACACCCTCCTCTTAGCTCCCAACCTACACCCCTTCCTCTTACTCACTTCCCCTAAATAGGTTTGTTCCACCATTTGAGGAGTTCTCCAGCACACTGTCATAACCCTCCTCTCTAGCATTCATTTAGTTATCCTTCCCTCAGTTCCTCTCCCCCCCTCTCCTTCCCTACCTGTTGGACGGGTTGAGTTCATTCTGCCATTTCAGCTGGCCGTTCATCAACACGCTGTCATACCACAGCACCAGGCTGCCAGGGACTCTCTCATGCATCTGGTCCGTCAGGTAGCGCAGGAACAGAGGGGTGTTCCTCACCGCCGTTTTCTACCGGGGGGGGGGGCGTAAGAGAGACATATGTTAGGGTTATTTAGGCTAGTCTCATTCATCTGAGCAGTCATATGTCACCTCCCTGTCATCAGAACGACCACGGCACCTTTTCATTAATTTCTTCTATATAACGACTCTAATCGTTGATCGGCAACGACATTACATAATTGTTCGTCTGACTGGCCAATGGATTTGGGCTCCTAATAGTTAAAAAGCAATACTGTTAACTTATTTTATGCTATTAAATTAGCAAAGACCTCGAATTTGTATTTACCGCCAGTCAAACGAAAGGGACTGTTTCCCCCAAAAAGGGGCGGGGGCATGATGTGAGGTATGCAAAATACCTGGATGCGTTGCTCTGATGAATTCTCCTCAACTATACTGTAGCTAGCCGTAGACCAATGCACATTCCATTGCACAGTAATAGGCCCATATACAATACATTCCACAGTCATTTAACCTTAAAAGAGTAGCCTACAAGGGAGTCTTTTGGACTGTCAACATTTCAGCTACGAGGAGACATCCTGGAGAAAGCCTCAAGCAAATCAACAACTAACTGTATTACTGTCGTAATAGTCCCTTATCTTTTCTATTTCAATTGATTCCCAACTAATTTCACTATTATGTGTTGCGTCATTAGATTTCAGCACAATAAGAGATTCATGTTTAAATGTCGTGAGTTGCTGATTGAAACCCATCACTCACGCTGAGGGTGTTCTCTATGTTGATAAGCCAGCCATCGAAGCCATAGCAGTGAGCGATCTGTACCAGCCTATCAGCTACAGTGCGGTAAGACTCCTCCTCCTTCAGGAAGACCTCGCACACCTTCCCCCCATCCGTCCACTCAGTGATGAAAGTGCCTGGAAGCAAGCCAATCAGAGCCTCTGATTACTTACTGTGACATTTAAACAAACCAATAAAAGAATCAGCACATGGGCGGAGTCAATCTGTCTTTTAAACCAATCAAGTAGAACCACATTACATCACCCTCAATATTGGCCTTATCAAAAGAAAGCAGAAGTTCCAAAAATAATGTTATCTGTTCCATACAAGATAACAACAGTATCTACAGTCTTCACATTTTATCTGCTGTCAAATACGTTTTGGCCCCATCATTGTAACCCAATATGACCCAAGTCAGACAGTTACTCTGACACACACACACACACACACACACACACACACACACACACACACACACACACACACACACACACACACAAATGAACTGAACAAACTGTGATAAGGGGGAAAGGAAACACTTTTAGGGTCTGCTTCCTCTTACAGCTTCCTTGGTATATGTGTGCGCACAGCTGGAAATAACCCCCAAATGAGGGTCATTTCAATGCATCTCTGACCTGAACTGAGTGAACTAATTTCAACTAATTTCAAGCTTCCTCTCATCTCACCCTGGACAAGAACCCCGTGCTTGTGTGCAGCGTTGGTCCACACAGCTGGGGGGATGGTCACCATGTGGTGGGTGAAGTAGTTGAAGATGTCGATGTACTGCCAGTGGTAGAAGGCATACGGAGCCTCAGTCTCGACCCCCTGGACAAACCTCAGGACAGACAGGACAGACAGACAGGCAGGGAGGACTTTCTTTTGATGCTCAAAGGGAGTTTGTGGCTATTTCCAGTCTCCACTTATGTCTACTCGCAACACACGTTTTGTGTTTTGCTCTTAATAAGAGTGTTGAGTGACTAAATGGACTGACTTACATAGCGCCTTATTCCAAAACGCTTTCCAAATTCACCCGTTCACACACACATTCACACACCAATGGCAGTAAGCTACCACGCAAGGCGCCGGCCCACTCATTGGGAGCAATTTGGGGTTAAGTGTCTTGCTCAAGGACACTTTGACATGTGGCCAGCCGGGATTTGAACCGCCGATCTTGCGATCATTAGAAGCCGGCTCTACCTCCTGCGCCACAGCCGCCCCCCTAGAACATCATACTAAATACAACAGTGTAGACTAGAACATCATAAAGGTTCACTGTTGAGACATCAAAATGATAAAAGTACCGCTGCCCCCCAGAAGTGAGTGCATACCTGTCATCCAGGTAAACGGCCATCATGGCATTAGACTCCACAGTCCTGTGCTGAGAGCTGGCCAGAGATGAAGTTGAATCTAATCTAATCTAATCTAATCTAAAGAAGTGAATGCATACCTGTCGTCCAGGTAACCGCCCATCATGTCATGAGACACCAGAGTCCTGCGCTGAGAGCTGGCCAGAGATGGCTCCCGATTAGCCAGAGGAACCGTTGCCACGTTAAAGGGGTTGGCCTCACTCCGTCGCCAAGACAACAGTTCCTCCATTGTCTGCAGGCCGGAGCTGATTGGCTCAGTGGTGTCCGGGTCATAATGCTTGGCTTTAAGCGAATGACACTCATTGGTCAGTTATTGTGTATTAGGTAACACATGTTTTGCTATTCATGATTAACTCTTGTGTTTTGCATTTAAAATAATAGAGTCAGGTTAATGTATTGAAAAGGTTTGTCATTGTCTTCTTTATCAAAACAATGTCCGAGCAATGCTGAATTCAGAAGCAGTCAGGTCCTTAAGCCATACGGCGCTAAAGCCTACCTGGCAAAGGTGAGGGTCCAAACTTGATGACTTCATGAACACTTCTTAAATCCACTGGTTTATCCAAACAAGATGGTTGATCTGGTTGATCCAAACTGGGGAAATAAGATGTTACATGGATGTACAACAGTGTACTAGTGTGTCAAGAATGGGAGATCATCTTCACTATGAACTCACAAGCCTCGACTACATTGTGAATGAGTATGAGATGTGCAGCCCCGCAAGGGGTACTATGGATATACAATAAATGACAATAATTCTTTATGTAATTGATAACAGAATTAACTGACGCAAACCAGTGTGGTTATGTATGTACAGTATATCTCAAAAGTGAGTACACCCTTTAGATTTTTGCAAATATTCAGTTATATCCTTTCAGGGAACATTATCCTACTGAAACTTTGATATAACTTAAAGTAGTCAGTGTGCTGCTTGAATAACAGTATAGATTTATTGTCCTTTGAAAATTACTCAGTACACAGCTGTTAATGTCTAAACAGCTGGCAACAAAAGTGAGTACACCCCATAGTGAACATGTCCTAATTGTGCCCAATGATGTTGTTTTCCCGCCCTGGTGTCATGTGACTCGTTAGTGTTACAAGGAGTCAGGTGTAAATGATAAGCAGGGCTGTTAAATTTGGTGTTTTGGGCACAATTCTCTCTGAATGCTGGACAACATGGCACCTCATGGCAAGGAACTCTCTGAGCGGCTGAAAAAAAGGATTATTGCGCTTCACAAAGATGGCCTTGGCTATAAGAAGATTGCCAACACCCTGAAAATGAGTTGCAGCACAGTGGCTAAGATCATACAGCGGTTTTCCAGGACAGGTTCCACTCGGAACAGGCCTCGCCAGGGTCGACCAAAGAAGTTGAGTCCACATGCTCAGCGTCATATCCAGAGGTTGGTTTCCAAAAATAGATGTGCGAGTGCTTCCAGCATTGCTGCAGAGGTTGCAGAAGTGGGATGTCAGCCTGCCAGTGCCCAGACCATACGCCACACACTGCATCAAATCGTTTTGTATGGTCGTCGCCCCAGACAGAAGCCTCTTCTGAAACCGATGCATAAGAAAGCCCGCAAACAGTTTGCTGAAGACAATGAATCCAAGAACATGAGTTACTGGAACCATGTCCTGTGGTCTGATGAGACCAAAATAAACCTGTTTGGGTCAGATGGTGTCCGGCGTGTGTGGCGGCACCCTGGTGAGGAGTACCAAGACAAATGTGTTTTGCCTACAGTCAAGCAATGGTGGCAGCATCATGGTCTGGGGCTGCATGAGTGCTGCCGGCACTGGGGAGCTGCATTTCATTGAGGGACACATGAATTCCAATATATACTGTGACATCCTGCAGCAGAGCATGATCCCCTCTCTTCGGAAACTGGGCCGTAGGGCAGTTTTCCAACATGATAATGACCCTAAACACACCTCCAAGATGACAACGGCCTTGCTGAAGAAGCTGAAGGTTAAGGTGATGGACTGGCCAAGTATGTCTCCAGACCTAAACCCAATTGAGCACATGTGGGGCATCCTCAAGAGGAAGGTGGAGGAGTGCAAGGTGTCCAACATCCGTGGGCTCCGTGATGTCGTCATGGAGGAGTGGAAGAAGATTCCAGAAGCAACCTGTGCAGCTCTGGTGAATTCCATGCCCAGGAGGGTTAAAGCAGTGCTAGATAACAATGGTGGTCATGTGGGAAGTGCAACAAAGAGACGACAGACGTAGGTTGGAGTCGAGGATGTTTACTTCACTCACTTCTGCTACATGCTAACATACACTCTCCGTGACAACCACAATAACTACCCCCGGAACCGGAAACCCTTGCCCCTTTAACCCCCACTCTTAAAGGTACAAACCCTTCTTGGTGAATGTCTCTTAATGTGAATCACCACACAGGCCCCCCCAGAATTCACCAACCCAGAAGGTACAAAAAACCAAGATAACCATTAAAAGTCCAACTGAACAGGCAATCCATGAACAGTACTACAGTTAACGTGGCGGGGGGCGGATCAAGCGGCCGAAACGGCTGCGCTTTGCAGGAGGGGGATTAAGGGTGAGAACTGGAACTGGAGCTGGAACTGGAACTGGAACTGGAACTGGAGCTGGGACAGAGGTTGGGGTAGGGACAGAGGTTGGGGTAGGGACAGAGGTTGGGGTAGGGGGCCGCCCCCGCCGCGGGGGTAGGGCCAACTGAACTGGCTCGTCAATGTTCAAGTGAGCAGGCTTGAGACGGTCTATAGCGACCCGCTCTGACCTGCCCCCCATGTCCACCACAAAGTGCTTAGCGCCCGCCTCCAGGACACGGAAGGGCCCGTCGTAGGGGGGCCGCAGTGGAGCCCGATGGCTGTCGTGTCGGATGAAAACGTACTTAGCCAATGGCAGGTCCCTGGGGACGTAGGACTGGGGGAGGCAGTGACGTGATGTCGGAATAGGGACGAGGTCATTCACAATGCCCCGGAACACAGTTCTATGAGAGGCGGCCGACCAGGGAGCTGCAGCCTCTGGAAGAAACTCCCCAGGAACCCGCAGTGGCTGGCCATACACCAGCTCGGCGGACGAGGCCTGGAGATCCTCTTTGGGGGCAGAGCGAAGACCGAGCATGACCCACGGGAGGCGGTCCACCCAGCCACTGTCCATCAGGCTGGCCCGAAGAGCGGCCTTCATGTCCCGATGGAACCGCTCACAAAGTCCATTGCCCTGCGGGTGGTACGCCGTAGTGCGGTGGATCTTCACCCCCAGGTGCTCAGCAACCGTAGTCCAGAGCTCCGAGGTGAACTGGGGGCCCCTGTCGCTCGTGATGTCACCTGGTGTGCCAAAGCGGGCCACCCAGCACCCAATGAACGCCCGGGCCACCTCCGCTGCCGTAGTAGAGGCCAGGGGAACAGCTTCTGGCCACCTGGTGGTCCGGTCCACCATGGTGAGGAGGTAGGTATATCCGTGAGACGGGGGCAGGGGGCCTACCAGGTCCACATGCACGTGGTCAAAACGCCTCTCTGGCACCACAAACGGTGCCAAAGGGGCTTTGGTATGGCGGTGCACCTTAGCGCGCTGACATGCCACACACGAGCCAGCCCAGGTTCTAACGTCCCTCCGGAGGCCAGGCCAAACAAACTTAATCCCCACCAATTTAGCCGAGGCTTTCACCCCCGGGTGGGAAAGGCCGTGGATGGTGTTGAAAACCCTGCGCCGCCAGGCAGCCGGCACCATAGGACGTGGTTGGCCGGTGGAGACGTCGCAGAGGAGAGTGGCTTTGGCCGCGTCGAACACCACGTCCTCCAGCTGCAGTGCAGTAGGAGCGACCCGGTAGGCCTGAATGTCAGAGTCTGCGGCTTGGTCCGCCGCCATGGCGGCATAGTCGAGTCCTAAGTGCACAGACCCGACGACCGCCCGTGAGAGGCAGTCGGCGACGAAGTTGTCCTTGCCCGCCAAGTGCTGGATGTCCGTGGTGAACTCGGAGATCGCCGAGAGCTGACGCTGCTGACGCCCAGACCATGGCTCCGAGGTCTTGGCCATGGAGAATGTCAGTGGCTTGTGGTCCACGAAGGCGGTGAACTGGCGGCCCTCTAACAGGAATCTAAAGTGCCTGGTGGCCAGGAAAAGACCCAGCAGTTCCCTGTCAAAGGTGCTGTACTTGCGCTCGTTGTCGCGGAGCTGTTTGCTGAAGAAGGCCAGCGGCTGCCAAGCCCCGTTCACCCACTGCTCGCACACCGCCCCCACTGCATAGTCAGAGGCGTCCGTCGTGAGGGCGACCGGGGCTGTGGGAGACGGGTGCGCCAGTAGAGCAGCGTTAGCCAGCGCGTTCTTAGCAGCCCCGAAAGCCTTGTCCATCTCCGGGGACCAGTCCAACACGTCCTTGGGCCCTTTTCCCCGCAGGGTCTCGTACAAGGGACGCATGAGGTGGGCGGCATGGGGAATAAAACGGTTGTAAAAATTCACCATGCCCAGGAACTCTTGTAGAGACTGTATCGTGCGGGGACGGGGGAAACTGGTGATGGCCTCCACTCTGGCGGGAAGAGGGGCGGCTCCCTGCGGAGCGACATGGTGTCCGAGGAAGGTGATGGATGACTGCCCGAACTGGCACTTGGCTGGGTTTACAATGAGGCCGTGGGCCCTGAGCCGCTCAAACAACTGCCGGAGATGTGTCATGTGCTCCTCCATGGACGCGCTGGCCACCAGAATGTCATCCAGGTAAACAAACATGAATGGCATGTCTCGGAGCACAGAGTCCATCAGGCGCTGAAACGTCTGCGCCGCCCCTTTGAGGCCAAAAGGCATTCGCAGAAACTCGAAAAGTCCAAAGGGTGTGATGACAGCCGTCTTTGGCACATCCTGCGGATGGACCGGCACCTGGTGGTACCCGCGCACCAGGTCCACCTTGGAAAAAATGACGGCCCCCGCCAGGTGGGCAGAGAAGTCCTGTATGTGTGGAACGGGGTACCGGTCGGGGGTTGTGGCGTTATTCAGGCGACGGAAATCGCCGCAGGGGCGCCAACCCCCGTCGGCCTTAGTCACCATATGTAGGGGGGAAGCCCACGGGCTCTTTGAGCGGCGCACGATGCCGAGTCGCTCCATGGTCGAAAACTCCCCTCTGGCGATTGCAAGCTTGGCCGCGTCGAGGCGTCGGGCCCGGGCATAGACTGGGGGGCCCACGGTGGTGATATGGTGCTCTACGCCGTGCTTAGCCACCTCCGCTGAGAACGTGGGTGTAGTGAGGTCAGGGAAACCGGCGAGCAGGCGTTGATATGGATCCCCGGTGGCCAGCGTGTTTGCCAGGCAAAGCGCTCCCGCCCCCCCCAGCGTACAGGGGTACGAAGCAAAAGAGAGGGCATCGATCAGGCGACAGTTCTTAATATCCACCAGCAGGTTAAAAGCACAGAGGAAGTCCGCGCCCAGAAGTGGCGTGGATACAGCAGCCATAACAAAGTCCCAGCCGAAACGGCGCCCGCCAAAACACACTTCCACATACCTGATGCCAAATGTTCGTATGGGTGTGCCATTAGCGGCGTCCATCTGGGGGCCGTGTCCGCCGGCCATGGTGTCCACTGCCTGCGCTGGCAGGATGCTGCGTTGAGCGCCTGAGTCGACCAGCAACCGCCGGCCAGATAAGGAGTCGGCGACGAACAACAGCTTGCAGTCACGGCCGGCGCCCATAGCCGCTAATGAGCGCCGGCCCTGGCGTTTCCCTGTACCCTGAAACTGCATGGCTTGCGACACTGCTTGGCCTTGGACCCAAACCTTGCATGGTAGTAACAGAGCCCGTCGTCGGCTTGGCGGCGGGCCGTCACCGCGGCCGCGGTGTCTGTATAGTCCTCCAGGGGTGGAGGTGGGGTCAAGTGGTCTGGGTGGGGCAGCAGCGCATGGATAAACTGCTGCCGGTTAGCGAGGTACACCCTGTCGGCCTCCGCAGCCAGAGAACGATAATCCTTGGTGGAGGAGAGGGGGGAACTGGCCAGTGCTGTGCGCACAGGCGCCGGGAGCTGCCGCAGGAAAATGTGTGTAAACAAGAACGAGGGATCAGCTGATCCCAGCACCGACAACATTCTCTCCATCAACTCCGACGGTTTGCCGTCGCCGAGGCCATTGAGTGACAGCAGGCGGTCTGCTTTCTCTAATTCTGACAGCTCATAAAGTTTCAGCAGGAATGTCTTCAATGCACCGTACATGCCGACAGCCGGTGGATCCTCTAACAGCATCATCGCGCGCGCCGTTGTCGAAGCATCTAACGCAGACACCACATGGAAATATTTAGACCCATCCTGCGTTATCCCTCTCAGCCGGAATTGGGCTTCTATGTGGTGAAACCACGCCCGTGGGTTCTGCTGCCAAAAGTCGGGCAGCTTGACGGTTGCTGCGTATATGTTAGCATAGTCCGGTGCGGGCAACGCGGCGGCGTTTCCGGGGTTCTGGACAGACATCTCGTTCGCTTTCGTCGGGGTCACCAATGTGGGAAGTGCAACAAAGAGACGACAGACGTAGGTTGGAGTCGAGGATGTTTACTTCACTCACTTCTGCTACATGCTAACATACACTCTCCGTGACAACCACAATAACTACCCCCGGAACCGGAAACCCTTGCCCCTTTAACCCCCACTCTTAAAGGTACAAACCCTTCTTGGTGAATGTCTCTTAATGTGAATCACCACAGTCACACAAAATATTGACACTTTGGGCACAATTTAGACATGTTCACTATGGGGTGTACTCACTTTTGTTGCCAGCTGTTTAGACATTAACAGCTGTGTACTGAGTAATTTTCAATGGACAATAAATCTATACTGTTATTCAAGCAGCACACTGACTACTTTAAGTTACATCAAAGTTTCATTAAGATAGTGTTATTCCCTGAAAGGATATGACAGAATATTTGCAAAAATCTAAAGGGTGTACTCACTTTTGAGATATACTGTATATGTTGCATGGTAGGTGATACGTGTAAAACATGACTGTTAAACATATATGAACGTATAACAAGTCCCTTATCAGCAGTTTTACAGCCCAGCTCAGAGCGAGGGAGGCCTCTCCTAACACAATTGCACTGAACGCCAGAGCTGTCAAAAAAGTTACCCGCTTATTTCTGTTGTCGCTAACTTCATCCCGACAATATCGGCTCCTTCTTCTCTCTTTCTCCTCCGTAAGGAAACCTCATCATCGGACTCCGTTGTCAATGCACCGTCCATCTCGAGGAGTGTGAAATGTAAAAGACCTACAACTAAAATGAGACCATGACTGAGATGTACAGTGGACTGGAGACTACACACACACCCAAAAAAACATTTCCTTGTGTTCTCCGATTGGCTGCATGTAGAGTGCGTTCGTAAAATTGCTCTGGAAATCTGATCAGCACTCATGGAATGCCTCTTGTCCAATCAAATTACTTGGTCTCTTTATGACGTTGAACCCAGTGTGCGCTCTGGCGCTCTCAGAGCAAATTTACGAACGCAGCCGTAGTTTGACGCTTAGGATCACGTGGGGGTCTGTTTTGACGGCGGCTGTCAGAAGTCTGGGGCTGTGCAGAAATCCCGGCATGGAGCATTGGCAGATAGCACCCGTGGATTTAAAAGCTTTTATATCAAGGAATTTCAAGTGTCCATGTAATTGCGAGGTTAACAAAATTGACACTCAACGTTAATGCTGATTTTAGAGGTTTGTTGCCTCTTAGAATATGCAGCCTTTCTCAACCAGTCTATGGAAAGGTTGCCATTGACAATCACTGAGGGTTAGAAGGAGTGTTTGAAAATCACTTCACATCTTGTGAGCAATGAGCAACTGGCCCTGGTCAGTGATTCAACAAGGAGCTGGTCCTATTTTTACAATGCTCTGTTCACGGTCCACTGAGCTCAAGCCAGTAGTCTGGAGCAGATTGCCAGCAGAGTGCAGTAGTGAGCTCTTGATATTTGGTCTTTACTTTGGAGACGCATTAAATCCCTTTGCATGTGGTTGAAACTTACAAAACTGTAAATGGAGAAAAAGGTGGACAAAAAGGTGCTACACTAGTACATACTCGGAGTGACTTTACTCTAAGATTACTGCTGACAAGGGGGGTAACTAAGATGAAAATTAGATCATGAAAAAAGTGTAAAGTTAAAACTCTTAAGTCATCCCATCTATGTGTACAGCGAGACGGATCTCAACCACAGTAGGGGGTGATGCATAGGCAATGTGTTCCAGAAAACACACAGATAATTTTTATCAAGACTAATTATTTCACAGAGCAAAAGAAAGAAACAAATGTTAATTGGATTAAATGTAGAGCGCATGCCGATATTGGCACTTGGACTTAATTGTGCGGAATATTTCCTGCCGTAAGAGACAGGATGAATACAGGGGACAGTCTTGGTTTGACTTCTTTTGACAAAGAATCCATAGGGATCTGCAGCATGTTTTGTTTGTGGGAAATTCTCAGATCTCATATCTCTGGTTTGAATTAGATACTGATTTGAGTTAATTTGGTCCCCAGTGCGGCAACTACCTCTGTAGACCTCTGTAGTGAATGCGTGCTGAGCCTGAGATCCGGAACACAGTAGAATGTTAGGAGATGTGATTTTTACAGACCCTGCAGGCTTGAAATCCTTTCCCTCGCTTGCCTGATTTTTTAAAATGAAGTATAGCCAGCTCAATGCACTCTACCTCAGTGAAGTAATCTGGTAAAGTGATAGTATTACAGCAGTGGTGGTAATCAACATCATCACAAGCCTCTTTGTAGAAGAGGTGTACACTGACATCTCTGGGAAAATCTTTATGAGCTTTTAGGTGATGATCTTCAGTGAGAGAGAGAGAGAGAGAGAGAGAGAGAGAGAGAGAGAGAGAGAGAGAGAGAGAGAGAGAGAGAGAGAGAGAGAGAGAGAGAGAGAGAGAGAGAGAGAGAGAGAGAGAGAGAGAGAGAGAGAGCACTGATAGCTATGATTATTCATGTGTATCAATGTGTATTAACTGTGCAACAGATACAGGTGTGGAGACTCAGGACACGTTCTAAACTCACATAGCCCAGTGACTCACTGCTTCATATGTTCCACATTACAACCTGTTGTCCAATGTTCTGGACTTGAACATTCTGTGTTGTCTTATGGCCAACATGTTTTGTTTGTCTCTGGTGAGCCCTCTGTTCTGTATGTACTTAAAGGCGGTTTAACAAGGTACGTATGGTTTTGGTAGGCATTAATAGGCTTGCAGTGGGCATTGGTTTCAATGTGAGAGAATGAACCTCTATTATGTAATGTAAAGCCAAATCCAAGGCCATGTGATACCTCTTGCCATGGCTTCAGGCATTGGTTCCTCCACGGCCAATCACAATCCACTATCAGATAGTATCAGTGGGCCCGTGGGCGTGCCGAGAATTTGAGTGATCAAATTTCATGCTAACCCCCTTCTGTAGGCATAGGTGGCATCCATGCACACAGACAGATTGCACATAATACATGTATGTCATGTCAGCAGTAATTCTTTGTAAGGTGTTGCCCATGTTAACACATCAGGTGTTGTTCTTGACTGCTGCCTTTCAAAGTGAATAAGGGCAATGTAAACAAACGTTTAGGCCCATCTTAACCCACATGACACTAATGTGTGGGATGGTTACATCTCGGAACCTAGAATCTCATCAATCAGGTCTGGCTTTAGTGAGACCAGTGGGACGATAACGATGCAAACTACAGATTAGATGCATTTCAGACCAAACAGGCGTAATGAGTGCTCAAGGTTCATTGTTTTACCATGACCTCTATTACAGATAACTCACATGATGTGGTTGATGGCTATTAATCTATATTTACCCCTATGAAACAATAGTAACCTTGCAGGTCATTGTACAAATGAAGCTGAACAGTGCAGGTTCAACCAAGAAGAAGAATGTGAGCGTCACGACACCTCGTTAACTATAATCCAATGTGCTCAAAATGTGAGAGTATTTCAATGACTTCCTACCTGCCTGTCTTTCAGAAACCCATCATACTCAACCCCCCCCCCCCACACACACACACACACCATCACCACCAGCTGAAGATCCTGCCTACCTCTAGCCCCTCAGAGAGGCTCATCTGCCTTGGGACCTTGGGATACCTTTCCCAGGACAACAGGGCCATGTCCTGCTAGATTTATGTCAAAGCCGGGTGTGGAAATGATACACTTGGGAACAGTTAAGCATGCTCATTCAATTCAATGATTATTCTAGTTGTCATTGATACAGTAGAGGGCCTTCCAGTGCAGCTTGATTCAATTAGTATGGTTGGTCATGGTTATACACACTCCAAAACGCTGAAGAAAAATCCTTTTATATACTGTTGTATTTATATTTGGCCTGTCTAATCATTCAAACTGTTTACTCTGTACTATTTTGTGTTAATGCCATAAATAATGAAAAGTGGGGATACTCTCTGTCAGATGCTACACAGAATGGATTTTGACAAAATCCTCTATATCATGCTTGTATATTGGTTCCTATGTCCAGGTTTTGTGTGTTTGTGTGTGTGCTCATCTGTCAGTATGTCTCTGCATAATGCTGTGTGTGTGCATGCTCATAATTCACATGCATGTGCGCTTTTTATTTTAATTAGGGAATTTTAATTGAATCACTGTGGCGATATCAGAGTGTCCCCTTAACCCTTTGTGTTGTTGGCAGACTGGAATTAAACATACGGCAGCTGTACTCTCTGGGGATTATATCTGCTGAAGCAGAATGGATACGGATCATTCCAGATTCACTCAGAGAGAAAGCCGGGAAGCACAGATGAAGCACACACGTGTCACATGCTGCCACGGTTACTGGAAGTAATTCCCATTGAAGTTCCAGGCAGCCAGGCTAGATGGTAGTGGATAGAATCACACACAGGGATAATTATATTGAAAATGAAAGTGAGAGTTAATAATGCAATGGTGGAATACTGGCCCTAGCATTATACACCTTCTACCTCATGCAGTAGGTGAACATGAAAGGATGATGATAAGGACAAGGTTGAAAATGTTTTGGTTACATGCTTTAGAGGGGCAAAATATTGGCTTCCATTGATTAATAAATGCCATTTTGACCTCAATAAGTCTGATCTCTCACTGATAAGTATGAATATATATATCTCCTGCCCAGAGGTAGTGATTAGCCTTTAGTAAATCGCAGATTGTGGAAAGGTTTTGGTGAAAAGGTTTTGGTGAAATGAATTCAACTACCACCTCTCAATTTTTGAGCATCACTGTTTCCGTCCTATATATATATATATATAGGACAGAAACAGTAATAGTTGAGTCATTATGCTCAAAAGTTCTAGTGATGAATTTGATGAGATCGGGTTGAGAGGTGTGGTAGTTCAATGAATTTCACCAAAAACTTTCCACACAATCTGCGATTTACTAAAGGCTAATCACTACCTCTGGGCAGGAGACGAACCCACTGAATGGATGTCATCTCTATGTGTGACTCATAATATCCTAGTCCTCTTTCCTGATCCTCCTGACCTACATGTACTGTAGTGTGACGTCATGCTGAGTCTGAATTCCCCACAGTCAGGTTGATTTAGTTATCACTCTGCCCTGCCCTGCCCTGTCCTGCACGTCATCACAACGTCACAGCAACATGCCTAGGCAGATCTCCCCCACCATGGAAGAATGATGCCGCTCAGCCAAATGGACTGATCAAGTCTAAACACAAAAGCATGATTAAAATGATTGAAAATAGGTAGGTGAGGCAGATGGTTATGCCCAATCCCAAATCAACTCTCTACTCTCCCCTCAGAAACCTTCTCCTTAGATCTGACAGGAAAGATGGGTGAAAGCCATGAGGTATCAATTCTACCGAGCTCTTTAGCAAGGTTAAATGGAGTTTCTCTTCACACCTATCCAGTTCTTCCAGATCTACAGGGGACATTAATTCAAGTATGTATTGGTAGGGCCTTTAGAGGTTGAATTAGGCTTTGGCATAATGCAATAACTGCTCTGAGTCCTCTGAAACGTTAATCATTCGAGAGCCGGCTAGGCAGGATGGAGTAGATATTGACAGAGAGGGTTGGGACACAGTTCCAAAAAACAAGTAGGAAATCTAAAGTGTAAATATTTAGGGAGATGAGGCTAAAATATCCATGACCACAGGTTGTGGGAGGTAGGCGTAGCAAGTACTAACACACTGCCAAAGACATACACCACAGACCCACTTCTGAGACAATAATAGGGTCTCATTACATGAAACCACTTGGTAGAATATACCCTCACAATTCCCTGGTGTTTTGAAATGTAGTTGGGCCCTACCAACTAGAAACTTAGTTTCTTTCTTATTCTGTACTTTTACTTTGTTACTTTGTTTTGTTTCGGATGATTGCTGTTAGGACACGTCAGAGGGTGATTTTTTTTTGCTTGTGGTCAGCTTAACATTTAACCTGGTTTCACTTGTATGTCACTCTCCCCCTGGAACCAAGAACTGTAGACCTTGATTAATAATGTCTATAGGTATAGCAAAGAGCTAGAGATTTATCAAGGGTTTGTTTGTTACAGATGCCTATATACCAAAGTGCACATAAACACACAAATAAAGCTAATAGGTTGATATTTCATTTAACATTATTCTTGAGAATCAAACTCACCGTTAACATGGCAGTTAGATAATACACCGGGCATTGCATGCAAGCATACAGGGCACACTGGACAAAGGAAATTGATTCAATCCATTGCTTTTGTTGTTATTGTGCAAGCCCTCCCCAAGCCCTTCCCAAGCCCCCCCCCCAAGCCCTCCCCAAGCCCCCCCCAAGCCCTCCCCAAGCCCTTCCCAAGCCCTCCCCAAGCCCTCCCCAAGCCCTTCCCAAGCCCTCCCCAAGCCCTCCCCAAGCCCCCCCCAAGCCCTCCCCAAGCCCTCCCCTCCCCCTTTGCCAGATATTTGCTGTGGCCTGCCGTTGCTACGGGAAGTGATGTCAGCGACGTACAACAGACTAGTGCACAGCCGCATATGGAAGCAGGCAGCCGCAGAGACAAGACTGGAGCCGAGAATAAAGTACAAGGACAACGTCTTCAAAATCCATCTTCATCCTCGGGAAAAGTTGAGGGAATGGTATCGAAAATAGCAAGAGCCTAAACTACACATTTAAACCTTTAAAACAAGCTCATTATTATTATTCTATGATATCAGGAGTGTTTTAAAACGAATGGTGAAAGATAGGTTGTTGGATTGAAGGAACTGAATTTCTATATCCGAGGAGAGATACTAGGGGAGACAGAAAGAAGAGTGACATTCTATTTACTTGGGGAAATAGTTTTGACTGTTAATTTTTCTGTCTTGACTGAAACTTTCTTGGACTTAAAACCGATACATTTTTTGTGTGAATTTTGAGCTAGCGAGCTTGTTTGCTTGCTAGCTATAACTTGTCTATCATGGAACTGAGAGTGGGGAACCGATACCGACTGGGCAGGAAAATTGGAAGCGGATCGTTTGGAGACATTTATTTGGGTGAGTAGCTAATTTCAAACAGAAACAGTTCATAGTGTTGTCGATATTTTTGTAATATCTAAAGCCAGGTAGCTATGATACAGTACAGAAGCTAGCAATAATATGGTTGCTGGCTGGCTCCAATGACCAACTGAGCTGTACGGTCGTCAGCTGTTAAGTCAGATGAATTAGTAACGATTTTGTTTATCTAATGTTTACAGTTTGTAGTATAATTATTGCTGGGGATACCTTATTGAGAATATGGACTAAATTCGTCTATACACTAAATACAGTAATTCGTCTTGTTCGGTATCCCATGTCTAGTTATTGTATTGGCTAGTGAAGATTCTGTTTTTGGGGGTATTGTCAGGTTACAATCTGACGTTTAGATTGTGTGCAATCTATAGCATATCTGGAAGCGATCAGACTTCGACAATAGGTATCGATGCCTCTAATTCACAGGTGACAAATCACTGGCACTGTTAAAAAAAATAATAATCTTAATATACAGAGTAGGCCCGACCGAAGTGACATCTCATGTCAGGTGCAATGTCTGAAAACGACACGTTCACCATGACACTTTTTGATTTGAATTATGATGCTATCTTTGTAATGTATCTGTCTAGTAGTATGGGAGGGTTATACAGTCCGTAGTACTTTGTGCATAGTTTTTTTTTAACCCACGTACAAGAATGAACACCAAATCATAAAGGCTTACTTATTCTCTCCAATAAACAGCGTTTTATCTTTAGACATTATTATCCATCGGTTTTTATGTCCATTAACGTTAACTATAGGACGTCGTTGAACACAATTTTGCACTAGCTTTGTCTACAGTACAGTATCAGTCTGCCTATCAACTGTAGGCTAGTGGTCCTTTTATCCATGAACAAGGATAGGTGGCTGACTGGCTGTTGAATCGTGGTGTTTGTAATACTTGAACAGACTGAGCAAAAGTAGTGCTTGGATGAAGAGCTCTCTCACCCTTTCTGCCTCAGCTTAGATAAGGCAACACTGTTGTATGATGAGACAAATGCCTCAGTGTTGCTTAATGAGGTTAGGAGCCAAGGCATTGAGGAAATCCATCATCCTGTCCAGGTGATGAGGGGCCATTGTGACAGCTGTGTTGAATCCAATCAGGAGATGAAGACTGGCAAGGGACATGAGAGGATTTGTCTGATATTGAGGCCGTTAACATATGCATAGAGGGATTAGGCACTGAAACAACAGGTTTTCCCAGAGAGATGTCAATACAGCTGAGTAATTGTAGGCTTTTTGATCACATCACATCATTCAGATCTAATTGCAGGTCAAACATAGTCCCCTAGGAGGAAAATGGGAAGGTCTTTTATGTTTCATTGACCTCATCTCTACACAGCCACGATTGAGATGTTTGTGGTGATGTCTTCTTGACCACATGGTCATGTTTGTGACACACAATGTTGCTGTCTATCTGTTGACAAAGGTTTTACAATCAGATTTCTATTTGCCTATTGTATAGCCTTACATTTTCCTCTGATAGGCTTTGTGGAATTTTCACCATATTTCATTCAATCTTTTCAAATCAAGGCCTTTTCTACATCAAGTTCCCATCGTTATGGTCTCGTGATCAATTTGGATTTGGAGCAGTTGTTTGTCATGATTGACAGGCAGCCTTGCCCCTCATTGTCCTAGAACAGTGTCAGAGGTGCAGGTACTCGTTTGTCATAGGCCCAAGAGGTTGCTGGTGGTCTTTGTCCCATCTAGGGGGGTTGGTTTGGTCAGACCACTGTGCTTGACACATGTGGTCTAAACTAGATTTGCTGCTTGAATGGCCTCCTAATAGCTTTCCTCTGTTTCCAGGTTCTGGCCTGTTTGTGAACCATGAACCTCCTGGTTAACAACATGACCCGTTATTAGGTCAAACAATGTGTCTCTGTTGCTAAGTGATGCAGGACAATAAAGGACACAGATAATGCCGGTGTGTGTGTCAGTGACTGTGTCCCTATATTCTCACATTGCTGCCTCCCCTTATCCTCTTTTCTTGACAGTCTGGAATGGATTGTATTAGGGCCTACACACTGTTGTTTTCACCTCAAGTTCTGCCGCATCAGAAGTCAGCGTGGAAAGGACACTAGCTAAGGAAGCGATTTAGTATTTGAACCTAGCCCAATCCTCTAAGGACGTTAGTGTAGATGACTGGTAGCTTGTGCGAAGAGGTGAAATATAACCTGTGGTGACTGCTGACTTCCCTGATGTTTTCTAAAGAAATTCACCGTTCCCTCCTTGTGACCTTTGGTTCAGTTCAGAATGCAAGTGTTAGAAGCACACAGCTCCAAAGACTCTGTCAAGTGATGGATGTAATATGTTGCACACAGTGTTGCCCTAGGGCGAGAGGTATTGTTACAAGCAGCTGCATTTTCTGCCCCTTTCAAGTAGGGGTAGGCCTACCTGCTTCATTGACAATAACACATCTTTCTGAGTGCCGCCAAGACGTGTCCTTGTAGCTGTCATGCATGGATCGACAACGTTGGACAAACATTCATTCAAGTTCATGTGTTGTAATGGTCTCATTTATTGAGGCGGTCAATGCTTGAGAACAGCTGGAATCTCTTAAGGGTCTCGGAGTACCGTGTTCTGCACTCTGTGTTCTAAGTAGTGTTTTTTTGTGATTGGCAACAGACGGTGATGAGGTCACCGCTTGGCCTGTGATACTGGTGTAATAGGCTCCCCGCAGTAATAGTACAAGCATATATCAGTGTAATGCATGAAGACGTGCAATGCTCGTTGGTTTCACAGAAGCCTAGGCTGTATTAATATGTAGCATCTTTGAAAGGAGGTTGGTTAATGCATCTTGACTGGCATTGCTCTTCGTTTTCTCTTGCCCCACCGACTGAACAAAAACAACTTTTCGACTCGTTCTCCACTGTTTTACTGCCACCACTCGAGGATGACGCTGGAGTCCAGTAGTGATCGACATGAGCCATTCTTTTAAATGTTTCCACAGCTGCATGATAAGCCCAGCACTCCAGAAGTGCATGAAGTCTAGAACATGCACTCAGTCGCTCACCAAGGAGGAGTTGATGATGCTCGAATAAGCCAAGCATTTCTTTACAACAGTCTTCATGTCTAAAATTATATTGGAATTAAATTCTAGTATCCCTTTCCCCCCGCGCTGACATGTTTAGAGTTTGTTTTGTCAGTGGTGTAGTATGGATTAGCCAAATATGCTGTTGTGTATAATTTCGCCTTGTTGATGGATTTCGTCCCGCCCCAAGCGGTGGGCGTAGAGAGGCCTCATCTGCATGTGTTTGGCTCATGTCAAACCAGCTGAAAGTTGAGCTCCGCTGGAACATCAGTGTTTACAGTTTGTGTGTTAACTCCGCTGACTGTATGTCTCAGCACTTGAGTGAAACTCAAACAGGCCTCTCCCTCGCTACCTCTCTCTTCACTCTCTCTCTCTCCTTCGCCTCAGCTGCAAACACATCATGTTGGTAAGAATCAAAACGGTGTTGCAACATTTCCATTAGGGATGCTCCGATTTATCGGCCACCGATTTAAATCGGCCGATTTCACTCCAAATGACTCGATCGGTGATCGGCAAAAATGGCCGATCGCAAAAACCGATCTTTTTTTTTTTTTTCTGGGGAAGACAGATAACTGAACAGAAAACATAGGAGGACGTAACAGTATGTAAACCATGAAGGCCACGTTTATGATGTCTTTTATACAGCCATATCGACTGACTTGGGCTTCAGGCCCTAACTGGGTGATAGGCCAGACTTTTACTATGCCATAAAAATGGGTCTGCGTTTGCTTGGTGCCTAATGGATCAAAACTTTTGTCTAAAAAGCAAAAAATATGTAGGCTATCCAGTCAGTAGGCCTACAGTTATGTATTTTTAAAAAAATCGGTATCGGTATCGGTTGATCTTGAGGAAAAAAATCGGTGATCGGTATCGGCCCCAAAAATCCAGATCGGAGCATCCCTAATTTCCATTGGTGTCAGCCCAGCTCCTAGTGCGATTTTTAATTTTTATTTCATATGATGACTAAACTGCGTTACGTAACAACGCGGTGTGGGGATTCAGCCGTTCATCTACTTAGGGGGCTTATGTAAAGACACCAGAGCTCTTCATAGCTGGGTGACTGACCCCGGCATGCCCCTGATGGGGTGGATGGAGCTGCACGTTCTGTACATGTGTATTACCAGGGCTGGCGTGTGCGTGCGTCAGCGTTGTACGCTTGCCCTGTCATTTGCGCTGGAAATCCGGGCTGCCTGATCAACACCACATGCACATTCAGCGTCCACGTCCCCCAACCCCAAGCCTCTTAGGAGAAAACTGCAGCATTGGCTTCAGTCCCCCCCCAGCGGAAGAGCCGGAGAGGAGGCGCGCGAGATTCTCATCTCCTCGGGTCCCAAGCCAATACGACAACACCAGGACCATCTGGATGCACCACAGGCCTCTGTGGCCCTCTCATACACACTCAGGAAGGGATGGG
Organism: Nansenia antarctica; assembly: GCF_963989245.1. Classification (NCBI taxonomy): domain Eukaryota; kingdom Metazoa; phylum Chordata; class Actinopteri; order Argentiniformes; family Microstomatidae; genus Nansenia; species Nansenia antarctica. The sequence continues at coordinate 57,804,730 of NC_137675.1, read as the reverse complement.
ATTACGGCTGCAGCTTTTGACATTATGAATGTAATGTAATGCATCTGCTAGCGGACTCGCTAACACCTCGCAGTATGCTGATACAGTGTTAGCGGGCCACTATCTGTTATCATCGGGTTGCTTGGCGTACTTCCCTCCGCGGTCTGGCTCTTGGTTCTCCTTTTCCAATGCAAACAGATCCAAGCTCATCCCCTTCACTGGTGTATCTCTGGCACTTGGTAAATGTGAAGTGAGAAGTGGTTTTGAAAGGCCATGAAAACAAAGGCGTGGTTGTGGTTATGCGACGACGAAAGTCTCTTCATCGCGTGTGAATGATGAGTCAGAGCCTACGCAGTGTTACACGCTCTGTGGCTGGTCATCACTGAAGCACTGCCCGGTTACAGCAGCTTTTATCCAATACATTTTAAGTAGTGTTTGTGTTTGAGCATGCATGCAATGCATGCATGCGCTCGACAGTAGTGCCTGAGTGTCTTTGAGAGAGTCTGTGTGTGTGTGTGTGTGTGTGTGTGTGTGTGTGTGTGTTGTAGTTAGTCCCTGGTTATGTTTCCTTTCCTCCTCTCTCCTCTCCCTTTGATTACATAACCTCACGTGCCGTAGAGCGACATTCATGCATTCACCGAGCGGATCTGTGTTCCTGTACGCATGGATGGTATGATTGCAAACAGTCTATCCTCGAGACAGTCGTCCCCCCTCTAGAATCCCCCCCCCTAAAGCCTCCCCCACCTCCGTGGCCCTGTTGCCCCCCCCACCCCCTGTCCTGTTCCCCTCCCGGAGGCCCCAGAGCAGGCAGAGATGAAGAGGGAGAGATGGGGGCCAGCTGCCTGCAGGCTATGGAGGGCAGGGTGGGAGAGGAAGAAAGGGAACAGCTATTGATGTAGACAAATAAAGCTTGGGTTACCTCCATATGAGGAACCAGGCCTAGCCTATATATTAGTGACTGAGGTGCTGATTAATCTTAATATTGTTTTTCAGAAATAAGAAACATGCTTCTTTTTTTTTTATTCTTTTTTTTTTATACACAAAAAAACAGACGGGTCATTGTGGGTATTGCATTCTTACATATGTCTTCAATAGTTTGCTTTGTGTCACAGGTTACTTTGTCCATTAGTCATAATAGATTCAGGGAATATCAGTATCACTCTCAGTCTCAGTCCATCTGGTCCTCAGAGGGAATCAGTAAGGTTGTACAGGAAGAAACATGCTTCTTAAGGGGTTAGGGGTTATGGCACGTTGAAATACACGTCAAACAAGCACTCCCTGTGATCTTCATTTACCTCATGTTATTTCAGACAGCACAACTGATTTTGGAACAGTTTTTTATTTATTATTTGGGCATTGAACCAAATATTACGGCCAGAGTCCCAGAGTAAAGCCAGAGTCCCTCTGTAAAAAAGGACACAATAAACCCATGGCCACACGAAGCCAAGTGAACCCACCTCCCCCTCTCTCCCTTTTAGAAATATGATATGGCCCTGCGTGACTTTGTTCACTAATGAAAGTGTAGCCTAGCCTATTGTTTTTCTTTTTTGGGGGGGGGGGGGGTTTGGCTGTGGTGGCAGCTCTGCTGCTCTCTTGTCTGTTGTTGCGTAATGAACGTTACGGGTTCCTGCTTGGCTTTCCTCACACAGTTTTTGTTCGCTAAGGATCGGGGAGAGAGAGCAGAGGAGGTGGTGTTGGTGGTGGTGGTGGTGTTGTTGGAAAATAAACCCAGCAGGACGGTTGTGCAAACCTGTGGGCTTCCATGGCCCTGTGCCATTGGTTCATTGTGTGGGAGGGAGCCAGTGTTCTTAATGAGTTCCCCAACACCAGCACGGATACAGTATCCATGCCATTATGACGAGGCTCTGAGAGGGTTTTGATCACCCATACTGCTGACGAGTGTAGGCCTAATGGATTGAATGCCAGAGTGTGCATAAGCACACAGAAACTATTATCATATGAATGTGTAGGCTTGTGTGTGTCCATGCCACATGGGTCAGGTTTATGTTCTGTATCAGCATGTATGTTTGCCTTGGGTGTAGTGCATGCATGTATGCACAATGCTCATGTTAGCAGCTTTGTCCTGTGTGGTTGTGTGTGTGTGTGTGTGTGTGGGTGTTTGTGTGCCTGTGCCTGTGCGTGTGTGCGTGTGCGTGCGTGTGCGTGCGTGTGTGTGTGTGTGTGTGTGTGTGTGTGTGTGTGTGTTTGTGTGCCTGTGTGTGTGTCTTATTTGCATATGGGATACTAGGGAGTAGTTAGTTCCTGATTCTGTTCCTGAGCTGTTTGTTTGTGTTCACGCACAACGATGTGTCTGAGCATGTCTAGTCCACGATACACACACACACACACACACACACACACACACACACACACACACAGCAGCATGCTGTGGGCAGGAGGAGAGGAACACTCCCCTGCTGAATGTGTCCAGACAAATCAAATTCCTATAAAGATAACAGTCAGGCAAAAAAGAACCTCCCCAAAAATGTTGTTTCAGATGCTGCAAACAGATAATTTGTGCAGTCTTCACAGTCCTTGTGTATGTGATGATTTTGTCTCTTGCATGTTGTTCTTTCGTTCTTTGTATGTGCTGCCTGTGTTTCACAAGCGTGGTAGGCAGTTTCATAGACTGGGGGCTCTTGAGAGCAACACAGCGTTGAGTTTGTTCACGGCCAGGCCTGGTGTGTGTTTCTGCAGTGCTTGAACCTTACCTTGTCTGACGTGAAGAGGCATGGTCTGAAGTCTAGACTTGTCAGATTCATTATGCCAATATAGAGCCAAAAGTGTGTCAAATCAAAGTGTGTGTGTGTGTGTGTCATATACAGCTGTAAATGGTACGATTAAGTAGTTATTACAAGTTTCTCTCAACAGTGCAGTGAAATATAAAGATAGGAATACAATAAAGTAAACTAAAAACAATCCAACACAATACTATACTAATAAGTCAACAGTATGTGGCCTACATGTGAAATGAATACAAAACATACTTAGCCTACTTAAACAAATGTAGCCTATTTGTTGTAAGTTGGATAAAGGCGTCTACTAAATGCCTAAAATGTAATATAAATGTAACCCAAGTCCAAAGTTAAAGAGGACCTTGTAGAACAGTGACCGTACTCATCACTGTGTGTGTGTGTGTGTGTGTGTGTGTGTGTGTGTGTGTGTATGTGTGTTTTCTGTCTGTGTGTTTTCTGTCTCCCCCTGATAGCAATGCTAAAGGCAGTGTTGTCCGATCGTCTGTGTGTGTGCGCGCAAAAACATGTGTGACAGTAAACATTTGTTTATGTTGTTGTGTGCATTCTGTATAACCTCTGCACAGGAAAGTGCGTATTGTGCACGATTGCGTCCTTCCCTTGAACAAAAGGGGGCGGCTCCATTGAAATGGAAATGGGATGGTATGTGCAATGGAGTGTGCCCAGACGACATGATGGAAGCCGCTGAACACCCTGGCAGCCCTCCCTGTGAACCCACATTTGGGTGTGGATGGGGGGGGGGGGGGGGTAGATGTGGGGATTAGGGATAGGTTGATGGGTTGTACTAGACTCAAACAGCCTGGTTCTCTAATGATAATGAGTGTGTTTGAGATGCACCAAATATAGGATCATTTAGCAGATCAGGCTATACGTGTTAAATGCTCCTCGAGGCGTTTTGAAGGTCCTTGCTGCGCAGAATCAGAGCGTCGAAATCGTACTCTGTTGCTGTCTGACCTGGCTCGCATGTGAGCCGTTGGCTCCTCCATTTGCACGGCGTCTGAAACGTGATATACAAGTGTGAACACACTGATGGAACACACAGCCTAAGGGAGAGGCTCTATCCCGGATCTGTGATAACGGACGTGCTTTCGCAACTGTAACTTTACATTTACGCTCGCTGTGTCTGTCCGCCTCAGGCAAGAACGCCGTTCTCCCTGTGTCAGTCACCAATGCCAACGTGGAATGATTTATCGGTTACACAGAGGAATTGAGGGAGTGATTTAGCGGTAACACGCATGGAAATCAATGTCGGATTGTTCGTTGAGTGCTCTCTTTTTTACGCAGCCCTTAAACACTGCAACGCTCCCCAGGAGGCCAGCAGCCCTGATGCATTGGCCAGGAAAGGGCTTACATAATGTGGTATTGAGTTTCTGTACACCCCTACGAGAGGAACAAACCCCTGAAACAGAGGAGGGGGAGGGGGAGAGACCGATTTGTCCCGTGATAATCCAGTGGGTTATTTAGATGGGCCCCTGCTTCTGTAGGCCTATTTGGAGTTCGACAGGTCTTTGTATTCCCTGGAGTTGAACAAGGATAAACAAACCCCCTGCTGCATAAGATCGTATTGAAGCCATGATGCTTACGGGGGAAGTAGTGGACTGAACAAACAGCCCCTCAGACACACCAGAAGCGAGCTCTGTGGGTCCTGAACACTCAGTGGTGTGTCAGTGTTGGCTGTTACTGAGGGGTTGGTGAACTAAGGGGCTGGGGGGACGGGGGGGGGGTTGCTGCTGCTGCTGCAAACCATTTGATACTCAGTTTTGACATTGTAATATTACTCTATGGCCACACAGTGTAGCCTACAACACATTCTCACACACACACACACACACACACACACACACACACACAAATCCTTGAAATGCCATGACTATATAATCACAGCCCTTGTCTCATCGTCGATGTCCCAGTTTTGGATGATTATTTGCATAAGGGGTCGAAGGACCTATGGGATGGGGGGGGGGGGGCGGGGCGGGGCATGTGTTGACTAATGAGTTGGATGGAGAGCGGGGGTCGGCTAATGAGTTGGATGGAGAGGGTCTTTTTGTGACACAGTCGGTGCGTTTGGTGGGAGTGACTGATAGCTGTGCCACTGTCACAGCGGGTCGTCACACGCAGGGAAGGCTGTAGTAGCTGACGAGAGAGAGAGAGAGAGAGAGAGAGAGAGAATATGAGTTGGTGCTCGACTGCTCGTGACTCAGACCACTATCCACGGGAACAGAGATGGCTTAATCACGCCGAGGCCGTGTTTCCGTAGGGGCGTATTTGATTGCGGCGTGCTGCTGACTCATGATAATGTTCCTGATCAGTCAGGCTTAGACGTGGCCAAGCCTCTCTTAATGGAGTGGATTATTATTATTATACTCCACTTGATGAAGCCGGAGTGCGGAGAGATACGAGCGCAGCGTCGTCACGCCTTCCGGTGCGGATATTCCCACCGTGTGACGGGTCCCTACGGTCCGTGTCTAGATAGTGAACCTGTGTGGAGCTGGAACTCCCCAGACCTGTAGCTTAATGTCTTACCCTCTACGCCCCCTTGCCCTCACATGTCTATTCTTCTATGATGAAGTTAACACTATACTCTTAAGTACCATGGTAACGTATCTAACCTTTCCCTCTCTCTCTCTCTCCTCCATCCAGGCACGGACATCTCAGTGGGGGAGGAAGTGGCCATAAAGCTGGAATGTGTGAAGACGAAGCACCCCCAGCTCCACATCGAGAGCAAGATCTACAAGATGATGCAGGGAGGAGGTACGGTATCCACGCCGTGTACCCCCGGCAGCGCCACACGCTGCTTCCCCCCCCCCCCCCCCCCTCTGTGACGACACGGCCGTAGACGCTCCCCCCTCTCATCACCTCAACACAGTCGTCCAAGCACACTCTTTAATGCATTTGTCCGGCTACCCGGGACCGCCATGTGGGTTATTGATCTCCGTAGTGGTGAGGGAAGTCTGCTTTAATTAGCTGAGTAATAGAAGAGAGCTGAGCGGTGCCTGCCCTCTCCTGCCCTGAGCTAATGGAGGTCACACACACAGCATCACCCCCCCCTGTCACCCATGTCACTCAGACCTGCTTAGTAGCCGTTCCACTGGCTAGTCATGATGATGGTCTGTGTGCGTGTGTGTTTTTGTAAAGCCCTGCAGGATGTGTGTTCTTATCTGTGTGTGTTAAGGTGTGTTTTTTTGTTGTAGTTGTTGGTTATTCTGTGTTAGTAAATGTGGTCCTCTCTCGCCCAGTAGATGTTTGGCAATCTGTAAGCAGCAGTTGCTGGAGGTTTACACAGTCCCTGTGGCGTGCGTGCGCGTGTGTGTGTGTGGCTCCATCCCCCCCCTTGTTCCTCAGAGATGCTCCAGTCTGCCTACATTCACAGTGTTCCTACCCCACACCACCCCCAACCCTGCCCCCCCACCACCCTCCACCCTGCCCCCCCACCACCCTCCACCCTGCCCCCCCTACCCCTCAGGAGTGTTACCCCATTAGGGTGCGCTGACGTTGGGAGAGGATGGAGGTGATAACCTGGCAGCCCTGTTGTCCTCCTCCCCTGTATTCCCATTATTCTTCTTCTCTCTCCAGGTCCTTTCTTCACCCCCCCCATCTGTAATCTATCCATCCCTCTATCAATTTGTCTCTACTTTCTCTCACCACTGTTTCCCCTTTTCAGTCCATCTCTCTCTCTCTTTCCCTCCCATCCTCTTTCATCTCTACGCTCTTTAACTCTTTCTCCCTGTCCAGATGGTGCGTGCCTGGGGAGGAGAGGGGGCGGTGGGGTGGGGGTGTTGCGGCGACGGGAAGAGCAGGCATGTGTGGATGTGTGGGGGAGGGGCGGAGTCTCTGAAATTCCTCTTCTCCGGGGCGCCTTCCTCCATCTTTTCCAGCCTACAGCCACCACATGAATATTAATGTGTTCATACGCTGGCAGACGTGTGTGTGTTTGGGGGGGAGGTGGGGAGGAATCGGGGGGCACCGGGGCGCCACATCTCTTCATTATCACGTTCATATTCTCTTCGTCTCTACAGAGACTCAATGCCCTAAAGTTCTCGGCTGAAAGGCAACCCATTGCTTTCGCTCAGGTCCTATAATAGGTCACTGGTAAGGAAGGGAACTGAAGCTATTTTAGCCTAGCCTCTGTAGCACAGAGCCTTAGATAGAGTGTCTATATATGACTCTGGAGTAGTTGGGTACTACTGGTTACTGTATTTGCTAGCTTTAGCTATACCTTTTTCCTCTACCTCTCCAAATAACCTCCTTCCGTCAAAAAGAGTACGTAAGTACGCCGCTAGACGAGTTAGGTAACCAGTAGGACTTAGTACCCATCTCTGTTCAGAAGCAGACACGTCGCTATAAATGCGCCGCGCTCTGTGTTCGTAAGGGGACCAGGGAGGGTTCGCTGATGCATGGAGAATGACCCAGTCTAGGGGATATATTTGGCTGCGTGCGTGTGTGAGGAAATAGCTGACCTGGAGAACCGTGTAGTTTAAAGTGCTGAGCACCAGAATACTGCACCTTGCTTTCTGAAAATGCCAAGCATAGGGTACGGGCTACTGCTTAGGCACGACGACACCAGCTGCCATGACTACTATACCAGCTGTCTGTGACCCCGCTACTCTCTTAACGCGCGGGTCTGCCTGTCTGGAGAGATTCAAGCTAACACAGTCAAGATACTTGAAACTGGGACGACAGAATTATGGTCCCCAAGTGTAATACATGATCTGATTTCTCCAATCTTCTCCATAGCCACCTTTTCTGATTTATCACACTTGGCCATCTGCCTAGCTAAAACAAGATAATTGCTCCAAAATTACCCGCCCGAGTTTTCAGCCGTCTCAAGTAGCCTATTGGCAGCTATCCGTACTACTATGGAAAACCCTGACCTGGGTTATTCCACAGGGCTCGATTTGCGGATGGAGCTGTAATGTAATAGAGCAGCCAATAGTCTCTTGTATGATGGAGTTGGGAATGGTTCCCTTTCTCTGGTTCCACCCCCTGGCCTCCTGCAGGGTTGTGGTATTGGCTTAGACAGAGGGCTAGCTCTCTCTCTCTCTCTGCCAGGGAAGAGACTGCCCTGTGGTGGCGATCTAATTGGGTATCTGCTGTCCTGTGGAGACGCTCTGTATCGATTTCATATGTACACACACACACACACCCTACCTTCAAGGTCGCCTGTCGGCATGGTGTATGGTTTATAGCCTCCCTCAGAGCTCTCTCTGCCTCTCTTGTGCCTGCACGCACACACACACACACACACACACACACACGATGAGACCAAGCCTTGAGAGCCTGGTTAATATGAGCTGACCTCTTCTCATTTTTTATTACATCTTACACCCTAACTGAATCAGATGGCGTCCCCTCCACCTACTCCCCCTGTCCTCCTCCTCTTCTTCCTCCCCCCTCCTTTAGCTCTCTGCCTGAGAGTGAAGGTCACCTTCACCGCTGTGTGCGTGCGTGTGTGTGTGTGTCTCTCTGTCTCCACCAGCTAAGGTGTCTTGTCTAGTTCCGTTCAAAATAGGCCAGTGTCTTGATGGCGTGTTGCTGCCGACTAGGCTAACGCTGCCTTTTTTTACTATATTTTATATGGTTCATGTATTAGGATTGTCCTCGATATAATAAACTAAACTAAACTAAACTAAACTAAGCCTGTCTAACACAATGGCCTGGATTCCTCTCAGCTCCTCACCCTCTCCTGGTGCTCTGTCAAACCCTTGAGGTGCTCTGAAAAGACTGAAGACCAGTGTAAGAGATAGGGTGGAGGCGCTATTGAGGCGCTAGGTAGAGGCAGCATCAGCTATCACTTACATTTTGCTTACATCTATCCAGTCTTTGGATCCGGCAAGGGTAGAGGCTAGTGGAGGGGGGGGGTTCATCGGTAATGGAACTGTGCCAGTCAATCCTTCCCATGATATTTTGACCTTCATATGCTGCCCTGTTTAGTTCCCCTGGACTGGAGTGGCTCTTGTTGCTGGCCAATAACATTCCTCATCATTATGTAATCAGCTAGCCTGTAAAATGACTGTGCTATAGCTAACTATAATCTCTGTCTCTCCCCCCCCCCCCCCCCTCTCTCTCTTTCTCTCTGTAGTGGGCATCCCTACGATAAAGTGGTGCGGGGCGGAGGGAGACTACAATGTGATGGTGATGGAGCTTCTGGGGCCAAGCCTAGAGGACCTGTTCAACTTCTGCTCCCGCAAGTTCAGCCTGAAGACCGTCCTGCTGCTTGCTGACCAGATGGTGAGAGGAGAGGAGAGGAGAGGAGAGGAGAGGAGAGGAGAGGAGAGGAGAGGAGAGGAGAGGGGAGGGGAGGGGGGGGCTGGCTGGCTGAGTGCCATGTTGGTGGTATGCTATTGTGATGGAGGGAACACTCGGTGGCATCCTGAAGGATAGTTTTGCTGACGTCCATCGGCTAAATCCATATCTCTGTTTGGGACCGTATGTCTCCACAGGCTCTCTGTCCTTCAGCTTCCTTTTGAAATGTCAGGAAGCCTGGCCTCAGCCACCCTCAGTCTGAATGTGCCATGACTCCATTGCTCTTACCTCCATGTTGCTTTCCATAGATGCCATAAAGCCCCATATGACACAGTGTCACTCAGTCTCACATCATAAAGACCCCTACTAGTGCAGAAGGACCTCTTTGTCCTTAATGCCTTCTATTTGCATTGAGTGTGTCTGTTTTGCATGGGCAGTGTAATCGTTTCCTGTTGAACCAGTCTACTGGTCTCCCGAGTATCAAAGTTTTTTTGTTGACTTTGATATATTGTGTATACATTATTGACTTGGCGAACAAGCTAACGCTAGTCCTCCTCTTGTTGATCCTCCACCCCTCAGATCAGTCGAATCGAGTACATCCACTCCAAGAACTTCATCCACCGAGACGTGAAGCCCGACAACTTCCTCATGGGCCTGGGCAAGAAGGGCAACCTGGTCTACATCATCGACTTCGGCCTGGCCAAGAAGTACCGGGACGCCCGCACACACCAGCACATCCCCTACCGCGAGAACAAGAACCTGACGGGCACCGCCCGCTACGCCTCCATCAACACACATCTGGGGATAGGTAAGACACATACATACATACAGTGGGGAGAACAAGTATTTGATACACTGCTGATTTTGCACGTTTTCCCACTTAGAAAGAATGTCGAGGTCTGTAATTTTGATCATAGGTACACTTCAACTGTGAGAGACAGAATCTAAAACAAAAATCCAGAAAATCAAATTGTATGATTTTAAAGTAATTAATTTACATTTTATTGCATGAAATAAGTATTTGATACATCAGAAAAACAGAACTTAATATTTGGTAAAGAAACCTTTGTTTGCAATTACAGAGATCAGACGTTTCCTGTAGTTCTTGACCAGGTTTGCACACACTGCAGCAGGGATTTGGGCCCACTCCTCCATACAGATCTTCTCCAGATCCTTCAGGTTTCGGGGCTGTCGCTGGGCAACATGGACTTTCAGCTCCCTCCAAAGATTTTCTATTGGGTTCAGGTCTGGAGACTGGCTAGGCCACTCCAGGACCTTGAGATGCTTCTTACGGAGCCACTCCTTAGTTGCCCTGGCTGTGTGTTTCGGGTCGTTGTCATGCTGGAAGACCCAGCCACGACCCATCTTCAATGCTCTTACTGAGGGAAGGAGGTTATTGGCCAAGATCTCGCGATACTTGGCCCCATCCATCCTCCCCTCAATACGGTGCATTCGTCCTGTCTCCTTTGCAGAAAAGCATCCCCAAAGAATGATGTTTCCACCTCCATGCTTCACGGTTGGGATGGTGTTCTTGGGGTTGTACTCATCCTTCTTCTTCCTCCAAACACGGCGAGTGGAGTTTATGCCAAAAAGCTCTATTTTGGTCTCATCAGACCACATGACCTTCTCCCATTCCTCCTCTGGATCATCCAGATCAGGGGTGGCCAACCAGTCGGAGACTAAGAGCCACAAAAAAATATTGGGGTACCACAAAGAGCCACATCATACATGCGGGCTCACAAAAGCACTCCCTCTTACTCACACACACACACACACACACACACACACACACACACAATAATACATTTCCAATAGGCTACTTTGCAGACAGATTTATTTATTTTTCTTTCTCACACATGACTGAATATGCATGAATGAAATGAAAGCAGGTGGGAAAGCTGCTAAATATCATCTCTTCTCTGCCTCGGAGATCTGAAACGAGAGAGAGGGAGGAGGCAGCTTCTGTTATTTCTTGTCAAGGTTAGCATGCACACACAGTCTTTCCCTCTCTCATACTCTCTCCACACACAGAAATATAACAATTTACAATAGCCTACCTCACAATAACAGTGTATGTGACACATATTTTTGTCTTACCTGTTGCTCCTTTGACTCAGTGGGACTTCTGGCAGTCCTTGCTTGCCACAATCCTCTTCAAATCTGGTTTGTATTCTGTTGTGGCCACTCGAAGCAGTTCCTTCACATGTGTGTCAGTCAGAACAGATCTGTGCTTGGATTTCACATGTTTCAGGGTAGAAAACACAGACGCACAAACATATGTTGACCCAAACATTGAGAGTAGCTTGAGCGCAGCCCGTTTGACATGGGGATATGTTTCCATTGGCACAGTTTTCCAAAACTCAATGGTCCCATCTCTTAGAACAGACTTCAGTCTGTCATCCTCTGACAGTTCAATCATCTCCATCTCTGACGCTGCCTCATCTGTGACAAGGGGGGCTTTTAAACAGTCTGTCTCTGCACTGAAAGGGTCAATGAGGAACGTAATCTGAGGCCTTTTCTGCTGTAGGTCCTGGAATCGGGTCTCAAAACTCTCCTGGAGCTTTTCAATCTGTGTCGCATATTGGGCAGTCTGCTTTCTCAGGGCGGCAGGTGCAGCTTGTCTGCTTGCTTGTTTCAGAGAGGCGAAGTGTGTTAATTCTCCCTTTTGAAGATGCTCCTTAAACAGCTTGATTTTTTTGACAAATGCAAACACACTTTGCACCAGGTCAGGCAACATCTTTAACTTCCCTTGCAGATCCAGGTTGAGCCTGTCCAGATGACTCAGCATGTCGACCAAAAAAGACAAATCCAAAATCCACTGGGGGTCTGACAGCTGCGGATAGTCCTTGTTCTTATCCTCCATGAACAGCCTCACAGCATCCAACAGCTCAAGGAAGCAAGACAGCACTTTGCCTTTAGAAAGCCACCTCACAGTGCAGTGAAGTGGCAGGTCTCTGGGAAGGTCTTGGTCAAGTTCAGCAATCAGATTTTTGAATTGCCTGTGGTTAAGAGCATGTGTGCGGATATAATTGACGATTTCCATCACAGGCTTCATGACGTGGTCTAAATTCAGGGTTTTAGACACAAGCTGCTCCCGATGAATGATGCAGTGGAAATTCCAAAACTCTGGAAAAGTGTTGTCAGCTTTACAGAGCCCCACTAGCCCGTTTGCAGATCCAACCATTGAGGGTGCTCCATCCGTGGCTATTGCTGTCAGTTTCTGGATTGGCAGATTTGCTTTTGCAAACACGTCAGTCATGGTTTTTTTCACATCTATGCCACGGGTCCTGTCCTTCAGAGGTTGAATATCAAGGAGCTCTTCTTTGATCACACAGTCTTTTGAAACTGACCGTGCAAATATTGCCAACTGTGGTATGTCACAAGACTCATCCAATGCAACACTGAAATATTCACAATTCTGAAGATCAGAATGTAATTCTGTTTCAATGGCACTGTTTATGTCTGATATTCTGTGTTCAATGGTGTGGCGTGACAGTTGGATGTCTGAGGCCATCTTTTTCAGTGTTTCATTTGGAGACAATATTTCCATCACATCAGTGATGCATTTCTTAATAAACTCTCCTTCATTGTATGGCTTTTTAGCACGTGCAATGTTCCAGGCCACTTGATAGGACGCAAGTGTCACTGTCTCTGATTGCTTAACAAATCTTTGGAACAACTTGGTCTGTGTTTGTGTCTGGCTTTTCAAGCTGTTTAATTTACCCTTGCGAAGTTCGGTGCCTTTTGGAAACTCCTGGTCAATGTTAGCATGCGTTGTGCTGAAATGGCGCTGGAGATTGGAAGCTTTGTAATGTGCCAACGATGTTTGGCATATCAGGCAGAATGGCTTTCCATTGCGCTCCACAAAGAAATATTCACTCTCCCACTCGGCTAAAAACGTCCTGTGCTCATCTCCATACTTGCGTTTAGCTGTACATTTCTTCCCTGACATTTTTATTTTGTTGTTGTAACCAGGGAGTAGCTAAAAGGACTGTATAATTTAGGAAGGGGCTGGTTATCTAACTAACTCTAAGCTAAATAGGCAGTGTAGGAGGATACAGGCAGGGGGCGCCAGCAAACCGTTAGACTAGCAGTTACTATCGTTAGCATTAGCATGGAATTAGCATTAGCATTAGCCTTGGAATTAGCATTAGCATTAGCCTTGGAATTAGCATTAGCATACAAACAACTAACACACGGTAACGGTATCACATATGAACAACACATTTATTTACATGACTGATGTATACATCCCCAGATATATACATTCCCTCCCCGCCGGCCACACACACACTCAATCACTCACTCATAGTGTCTGGCCTGAACAGGCTTATAGTCCCGGACTGTGGTGCGCGTTGAGGCCTGGTTGGATGGCATGTGCGTCGAGGAAGGTAGCAGACAAAAGGGGGGGGGTGACGTAGCAACGCGGAGGGAAAGGGCCTTCTTCGTGGTCCACGACGAGGTGAAGGGCCCAGGTCCGGTGGTCCACGTCGAAGCTCCGATGGAGTCAGCGTTCGGTCGCAGTCCGCTCGTGGAGGCGACGATTCTGTCCAGTTTGGCGTCTCGCTTGGTCCGACGTTAACAGCCGGCTGCTGGCAAGGCTGTCTAACGGGGACACAACTAAACTGGGCTACAGTGGTAAACTCAATAATCACTTTCCTGGCGTCTTCAGCTTCTGCACGGTGTGCGTGTTACTGAATCCGCCATCTTAGAATTGACTTCTCGTTGCTTCTCTCGTTTGGTCTCTCTCGTTCTGATTCTCATCACACACTGACACACTGACCACTTCCGTCTCTTATATATACACCACCGAACCTAGCATCCGGGTCACGGACACACCCCGGATATACTACGTCATCAAACATATACATAAACATTACAATAATAATACATACACCTTCATGAAACGTACAGAAATAGTATGGAAAATAAGAAAGGAAATAACTGGGGCAAAATAGGGCTGGTTTGGGGAAATTAAACTGGCTCTAAACTGTGGGCCTTCACAACAGCCGCCCCATGAAACCCTCGGTTTCAGTTAACTAAGGAAGGCACACTGGCTAGGCTGCTCTAGCAGCGTGAGGTAGGAGGTGATAGTGTCCTTGGTAATTTGAGGGAGCTCAATCAGGCGTGCCACAGGTCGGGTGTAAGTGCGACCACCAACGTCCACGATGGCCGTCCGCACCCTTCCATCCGGACCCGGCAGGACCTTGGTCACTCTGCCTGTCTGCCAGGCGGCGCGTGGAAGGGACTGGTCGATCACCAGTACCACTGCACCTTCGGACAAGTTGTCTCTCTCCCTCAGCAGAGTCTTCTGCTTCTCCTCCTTCTCCAGGGCGCGGATGTGCTCCTCGAAGCAGATCAGAGCGTCTTCCTTGTCCATGTTCTGCAGCTCCTCGTACTCAGCGAAGGTGGGGTTGTCCAGCAGGTACTGCTGGGCCTCGGACCAGGTGGTGCGGTAGGTGACGTTGGCCATGTTGTCCAGAATGCTCTTCAGCGCCTCCCAGTTCCTCTTCCTGAGCTGCTTGGCTTGTTCCTTCTCCTTCTTAGCCTTGTAGGCCTTAAACGCTTGCTTCTTCTCACTCAGCTTGGGCAGGGCGCTGTAGCGTGGGTCGTTGATGATCATTCTCATGGCTTGCTCCCATGACGCGTTGGATGAAACACCATTCTCCTTCAGAAGCTCTTTGAAGGCCTGCTTGGCCTCCTCTTTTGGGTTCCACTTGTACGTTTTCTTCGCCAACTCCGGCCTTTCCTCCTTGGAGGCGTCTACAATACTGGCTGAGACTTCCATGGCTGACGTGTACTCGACGGAGTTGACGGGTGCGTCAATGCTGACCTCGGCCACGTGAGGGTGCATGGCCACCTGCAGGTGTTCCTCGGCAACAGCTGTTGCCGCCATGGCCTCCATGTCCATCATGGTCGCCATGGTAGCAGCAGGATCAACCTGAAGAGTGGGGACGGGGGCGGTGCCAGGAGCTGCAGCTTCTACCGTCCCATTCTCCTCCGCTTTGATCATCGCTTCAAGATCTTCCAGCTCTTTGGGCTTGGTCCACCGGGACTCCTTAGTCTGGGAGTTGTAGTAGTAAGGCTTTCCCGTGTCAGACTTGTACTCCTTCCACGGGCACTTAGACAACATTTGCTCAGCAGGAGATTTCAGGTCGTCTGGTTTCTCCCCTGAGGACTGTTTAGTCTCTGTGTTGTAGAAGTAGGTCTTCCCATCCAGAGACTTATGCTCTGTCCACAGAGACTTCTTCTTTGGTTGGTCATCCTGTGGTGAACCATTTGTGGTACTAACTGTTCCAGGTGCACTGGCAGCAATAGATTCCACTCCAGGCGGTCCGGTTGGTTGGTTTGCTTCTTCGGTTCGGACATGGAGGGATGACGTAGCTCTCCCGTCTCTATCTCTCCCCTCGGTAGCGCCTTGGAGGGCCCACCCAAGCGCAGTCTTAACAGCCATCGGGCAGCCTCGTGGTCCTCTCAGCGGAGGACGGAGCGACACGATCAGTTCAGCGTTGTCCGAGCCGATGAGAAGGGTTGGCTCCGCTCCTTCTATCGGATGTAGGTCTACTCGCCGTAGGTGGGAATATCTTGCGCGTAATCTCTCCAGGGGGTAGTCGTAGCGGGAGAGCGCTAGCTGGTCGGCGGTGAAGACATTCTGAAGCCGATATCTGTCCGACGGCCGCCCCGCCGGGGAGATAGAGAAGTTGATTCTCGCCCCGGTGACCTCTTTAAGGTCGCGACGTATCGTGCGCAGAGTCAGCTTCTCCGCAGTCCCTTGGAGCCCCAACTGGCGCACTGCCCCCTGGAGAAGGATGGTCCGTTCCGACCCGTCGTCTAGAACGGCGTACGTGTCGTACACAGCGTTGTTGTGGTGAAGTCGGACCTTCACCACCTTCAGTAGGACCTTGGAGCCGCTGCTCCGGGCTGGGTCTAGGTAGTAGACAGGGGTTGCCTCTTCCGGTGCGCTACCGGACCTAGGGCTTCTGGTGCCCTCCGTGGACCTGGCGAGGGAGACCTCGTGTAAGATGTTGAGGTGGACCTCCTCACAGCGGTTGCACTTTCTCCTCAAGGTGCAGTTCTTAGCCAGATGGTCGCGCCCACAGTTCCAGCACCTCTTGTTCTCCTCGAGCCACCTCTGCTTGGCCTCGGTACTCAGGTTGTTGAAGTCACTGCACTCATTGAACCAGTGCTCGCTGGTGCAGTACGGACATGGCGGTGGACCTCTCCGTCCCTTTTGAGGGGGTTGAGAGGAATCCTTTCCCTCAGGTCGGGCTTTCCTCTCTCTCCGAGGCTCCTCCTCCGTGTGCAGCACTCCTACTGGGCGTCCTCTGTTCGAGCTCGGCCTGTCCCAGCGGTCTCCCTTCTCCCTCTCCTTCTTCGGCTCAGCGTAACCCATGGCGTCTACGTTGGTGTCATGCACTTCCTCCAGTAGGAACTCCGCGAAGGCAGCCATGCTCAGACCCAGCTTCCCGGGGTTACGAACGCGCTGCTGTCGCCGGAACCTCTCCTGCCGGAAGCGTGGGATCTTGCGGAGCAGCCGCTCTACGTTGGAGGTGCTGTTGATCTCGCTGGCGCCAGCTGGGCCCTGCGTCTTCAGCATTCCAACCAAGGTGTGCACGCGGAGCGCGAAGTCATCCAGCGCCCGTTCATCCTTGATGGGGGCCTGCTGTTCGAGGGCTTGCAGTTCAGCAAGGGCGTGGTTCCAGGGACGACCGTAGCGGGCATCCAAGTCGGCGAGCGCTCTGGTGTAAGGTGTCGGTGCGGAGGCATGGGCCAGAACCATGTTGTGGGCTCTGGGGTTCCTCACATGCTGAAGGAGAATCGCATATTTGTAGGACTCTGAGCAGGAGTCGTCCAAGAGCGTGTCTAGGCAGATGCGTAGCTCCACATACTGGCTCCTGTCCTCGTCCTTGAAGAAGGGGAACTTGGGTCCCTCCACCTGGGGAAACATCCTGTAGTGGATGATCGGGGCTGGAGTGACGGTCTGGGTGTCCGGCCTGCATGCATTTTGGTGCACTGGAGGACCTAGGGGTGTGCTACGCTCTTGGGGGATGGCTCCCCTCCCGGGCAGCGACGCTGGCTCCCTCTGGGCCGCGTAGCGGTCGGGTCCCTGGTCCTCTTCCTTCCAGGTGGTCAGCTGGGCCTGTAGTTGGACAGTCATGGCGGGGGTCATGGAGCCATCGGCGGGGGGTTCAGGAGATGGCACTCGAGAGGGCCGTGCGGATGATGCTCTGGAGCTACGGGCCGACGGAGCTCTGCTGATGCACACGTCGCGCATGGTCTGCATCACTTCCTCCATCTTCTCCGCGTGCAGTTGCTCTCTCTCCATCTGGAGGCGGTCGCGCTCCATCTGGAAGCGTTCACGTTCTAGCGCCTCCTGGCGCTGTCTCTCCGCCGCGCGTTCCGCTCCGTTCATCTGGAAGCGTTCACGTTCTAGCGCCTCCTGGCGCTGTCTCTCCGCCGCCCCCATCTGGAGGCGTTCACGTTCTAGCGCCTCCTGGCGCTGTCTCTCCGCCGCCCCCATCTGGAGGCGCTCGCGCTCGAAATGGAGGCGTTCCCTCTCTCGTTCACGCTCGAACTGGAGGCGTTCTCGCTCTAACGCCACCTCGGCCTGTTGGCGCATACATTCGGACAGCGCGGCACTACTCCCTCTGGAGTGCAGGCTATCCGCCCCAGAGGCAGAACTGCCCACGGAAACCCTGGACCGGGAGGAAGCCACTGAGCGGCAGGAGCTAGGTCTCGAGCGCGCCGTACTGGGAGGCAGATCGTTAAGGCTGAGGCCCTCCCTCTTCCGCCCGCAGGCGCTGTCGGACCGGGCCTCTCCTTCCTGCTCTTCCGTTTCCACGGCAAAACCCTGCGGTTCTGCCATCTCATCCTCAGGCTGGTGCTCTTTGAGGGCTGTCTCAGTGCTAGCCACCCGCGCGCCGGCGGACACCTCGGCCTCTCCGACCACTGTATCCCGTGGAGTGCGCTCCTCGCTACCACTCAGTGAGCTTTCGAGCTCAAGCTCATACTCCTGTAACCTCGGAGGCAACCGCGGGACTCTCTGTGGTCGTGGCTCTGGCTCAGGGGGCGGAGAAGGGGGGGTAACTGTCTGGTCTGGTTGGCTGCGCTCAGCCATGCTATCACTACACTACCTATCCGGCTCGAAGGACCAATTGTAACCAGGGAGTAGCTAAAAGGACTGTATAATTTAGGAAGGGGCTGGTTATCTAACTAACTCTAAGCTAAATAGGCAGTGTAGGAGGATACAGGCAGGGGGCGCCAGCAAACCGTTAGACTAGCAGTTACTATCGTTAGCATTAGCATGGAATTAGCATTAGCATTAGCCTTGGAATTAGCATTAGCATTAGCCTTGGAATTAGCATTAGCATACAAACAACTAACACACGGTAACGGTATCACATATGAACAACACATTTATTTACATGACTGATGTATACATCCCCAGATATATACATTCCCTCCCCGCCGGCCACACACACACTCAATCACTCACTCATAGTGTCTGGCCTGAACAGGCTTATAGTCCCGGACTGTGGTGCGCGTTGAGGCCTGGTTGGATGGCATGTGCGTCGAGGAAGGTAGCAGACAAAAGGGGGGGGGTGACGTAGCAACGCGGAGGGAAAGGGCCTTCTTCGTGGTCCACGACGAGGTGAAGGGCCCAGGTCCGGTGGTCCACGTCGAAGCTCCGATGGAGTCAGCGTTCGGTCGCAGTCCGCTCGTGGAGGCGACGATTCTGTCCAGTTTGGCGTCTCGCTTGGTCCGACGTTAACAGCCGGCTGCTGGCAAGGCTGTCTAACGGGGACACAACTAAACTGGGCTACAGTGGTAAACTCAATAATCACTTTCCTGGCGTCTTCAGCTTCTGCACGGTGTGCGTGTTACTGAATCCGCCATCTTAGAATTGACTTCTCGTTGCTTCTCTCGTTTGGTCTCTCTCGTTCTGATTCTCATCACACACTGACACACTGACCACTTCCGTCTCTTATATATACACCACCGAACCTAGCATCCGGGTCACGGACACACCCCGGATATACTACGTCATCAAACATATACATAAACATTACAATAATAATACATACACCTTCATGAAACGTACAGAAATAGTATGGAAAATAAGAAAGGAAATAACTGGGGCAAAATAGGGCTGGTTTGGGGAAATTAAACTGGCTCTAAACTGTGGGCCTTCACAACAGTTGTTGTTATCCGTAATTTGTCAAATGAACTGTCAAAAAGCCGTGTTACAGCTTCTCCTCAGAACGGACAATTAGGGAACAGTGTTGCCTGATTTGGCCGATTCCAGCCCAGTAAATTCGCTCTGAGAACGTTGCTCCGGTGAATTTACGAACGCGGCCTGTCAGAGAGAGCGCTACACCAACACTTTTAATGAATGGATTGAAGAGCCGCACACAGACAGCCAAAGAGCCGCATGCGGCTCGCGAGCCGCGGGTTGGCCACCCCTGATCCAGATGATCATTGGCAAACCTCAGACGGGCCTGGACATGCGCTGGCTTGAGCAGGGGGACCTTGCGTGCGCTACAGGATTTTAATCCCTGACGGCGTAGTGTGTTACTGATAGTTTTCTTTGAGACTGTGGTCCCAGCTCTCTTCAGGTCATTGACCAGGTCCTGCTGTGTAGTTCTGGGCTGATCCCTCACCTTTCTTATGATCATTGATGCCCCACGAGGTGAGATCTTGCATGGAGCCCCAGACCGAGGGAGATTGACCGTCATCTTAAATTTCTTCCATTTTCTAATAATTGCGCCAACAGTTGTTGCCTTCTCACCAAGCTGCTTCCCTATTGTCCTGTAGCCCATCCCAGCCTTGTGCAGGTCTACAATTTTTGTCCCTGATGTCCTTAGAAAGCTCTTTGGTCTTGCCCATTGTGGAGAGGTTGGGGTCTGATTGATTGAGTGTGTGGAGAGGTGTATTTTATAAAGGTAACAAGTTCAAACAGGTGCAGTTAATACAGGTAATGAGTGGAGAATAGGAGGGCTTCTTAAAGAAAAACTAACAGGTCTGTGAGAGCCGGAATTATTACTGGTTGGTAGGTGATCAAATACTTATTTCATACAATAAAATGCAAATTAATTATTTAAAAGTCATACAATGTGATTTTCTGGATTTTTGTTTTAGATTCCGTCTCTCACAGTTGAAGTGTACCTATGATAAAAATTACAGACCTCTACATTCTTTCTAAGTGGGAAAACCTGCAAAATCAGCAGTGTATCAAATACTTGTTCTCCCCACTGTACATACACATACTAATGCACTCGGAGGAAATGTAATTTTGCACACACTCTTTAGACTACATAATTTACACACCATGGAATCGGTGAGATACACGAAATCTCTCACTAAATATATCAATAAATCACCTGGGGACAGAAACGGAGCCTACACACACACACACACACACACACACACACACACACACACACACACACACACACACATAGTTGTGTAGAGCAACATCCCCTTCACTAGGACGATGTAGGGCTCCACTTTCTTTCAGTTGTAATATTATTCTCAACCTGAATCATGTTATTTTTAGTATTAGCATTTAGCCTAGTCTTAGCGTTAGCTCCAGTTTGCCCATGCATATCCTGACTCTCTGGCTCCTCTGTCACCTCTTCTCTCACAGAGCAGTCCAGGCGTGACGACCTGGAGTCTCTGGGCTACGTCCTCATGTACTTCAACCTGGGCTCTCTGCCCTGGCAGGGCCTCAAGGCCGCCACCAAGAGGCAGAAGTACGAACGCATCAGCGAGAAGAAAATGTCCACCCCCATCGAAGTGCTCTGCAAAGGATACCCCTGTAGGTCAAGTCTGTCTGTGAAGTTGATGTTGGTCTGGCCAAATATCATAGCATGTTTGTTCTGTAGCTGTTCTTGTCATGCGACCCCCCTTAGAAATGTGTTAATTTGTCAAGGATTGTTCCAATCCCATACATTAGTAAAAATGTATTGTTAAGTAGAAGAGACGTACTCTTCCTTGTTTTGACCCATCCCGTCCTCCCCCCTGACAGCTGAGTTCGCCACGTACCTCAACTTCTGCCGCTCGCTCCGCTTCGACGACAAGCCCGACTACTCGTACCTCCGGCAGCTCTTCCGAAACCTCTTCCACAGACAGGGCTTCTCCTACGACTACGTGTTTGACTGGAACATGCTCAAGTTTGTGAGTTGTGCCCCTTTTCCCTATAAGAGATGATTTCAGCCTTGACGTCACCAGACTAGTGTCATTGAGATCAGATGTAGGTTCCTCCAGACGCGTGTCATCACACCAAGTCATGTTGTGGTTTAGTGTGGCCGTTATGTCTGCCTACTGATAGTTGTGTTAGTGACTTAAGAAAGGTAAAGGTGAATGATCTGAGGAACAGTTGGTGGTTAGGAGGAAAGGGAGGAGTTTGGGATGGATGTATTCCCGCCAGGGGAATTTCTTCAGACCTAATTGATGTGTAAGGAAATGGTGGTGGGGTTGGTAGAGGATATTAAGTCTCTCTGACAGGTGTTGTATTATATCATGTGTGACAGTAAATGATCAAGATGGCAGCAGTGTGTGGTCTGATGTGTAAACAACGGCTTGGGTGTGTGTAGGGCGCTAACAGGGCGGCAGAGGATGCGGAGAGGGAGAGGAGAGATCGCGAGGACAGACTCCGGCAAGGCAGAACTCCTGCTGCCAGGGTGATGCCCTCCGGCTCCGGGAGACCCCGCGCCACCCAGGAGGTCGTCGCCGCCCCCTCACCCCTCACCCCCACCTCACACACAGGTGAGGCCTGTTCCAATGAGCCGTCAGTGCTGATCACACACACTCACTCCTCATCATCACCTCACACACTCAGGTTGGCATGCATATGCGCACCTCACATACCCCTCAGACCTACTTACCTCACCGACACGCGTACATTTGACGTGTGTCGAGCCTTTCTGTAAATCATAGCCTGGGGACTCTACACACCATACACACACACTGATGTCAAACCCTGCCATCCTCTGTAATTTCAACAGGCAGCTAATGGCCACTTGTGCATTTGTGTGTGTGTGTGTGTGTGTGACAGTATATATATATACACACGGTCGACACGCTACAGTGACCTTCAAACGCTCCCTCAGTCAGTGCAAATTGTGGCTGTGTGTAAGCATCTGTCTGTGTAGCACAGCAGCAGTGAAATTACAGTGGAGATCACACTTGGAATGGCAGCTGGATTAAGACAGGCCTATGATCAGCTAGTGGTGAGGCATGTATGCGTCAGACCCAGGCATTCTCAAAGCCCCGTTAAAGTTCACCGCACGCGGAAAGTCGTGGGTAGATGGACTGTCGAACCTCCTTGAATGATTAAAATGCAATTTGTGATAGGCCCCTAGCTGTTGGTTATGAGATTGCTTCACCTGAAGGTAGAATACCAGAGATTCCTGGAAGTAATGAGGACTTCTTACCAGTCAGTCCATTTTTTTTCTTTTTTTTTTTTCTTTGTTATTGTCCAATGTCGTGTAATTATTACATTTCAGTCCCAACACATGTCCATTCCCATGTAGTGAATTGTTGACTTCTGTGTTGTCCTTTGAAAGAGGATGGCAGGCTATGTTAATGTGTTTTTCTATATATGTAATATCTATCGTGTGTGTGTGTGTGTGTGCGTCTGTCTAACCCCTGTGCCCTCGCCCAGGCATGGAACGCGAGAGGAAGGTGAGCATGCGCCTGCACCGGGGAGCGCCCGTCAACATCTCCTCCTCTGACCTGACAGGACGCCAAGACACCTCCCGCATGTCCACCTCACAGGTGACAGACACTCACCCATTACCATCTCACACACACATTTACAATACTTCATTTTGGTTCACAGTATAGCAGTACGTTGTTTTGTAAGGTCACAAGGCTCGGCCTGAACAAGGCGTGGTGCAGATGTACTAATCTCTCAATAGTAAGGATCTGTTGATGTTTTAAAGTTCTATATATATTGAGGTGATTTATAGATCAGGTAATCTGTGCCCCTCATTAACAAGCAGTTAATCGGGGTTCTCACAGTGCACACACACGCAAGGAAGAACGTTCAACACGGCTTCATAGGGAGCTTCTCTTCATAAGGAGTCTTGTTTTCGCCAACTTTTAAAAAAATGTTTTTATTATTATTTTTTTATACCTGTTCAGTCTCTACTCTTGACACTTTTACAGTTCTCCACAAAAAGGAGTCCACACACGTAGGAATGTGAAGCATTTTCAGTTTTCAGCATAACACGGTCATAATGTTCAAGGGAACACTTAACACCCTCCGTCTGTTGATGCGGCGAGGCAGTGAAAGTGTAGGTGGGGTGCAGGAACCGTACTTCCAAACATGCTTTATGACTCAGGACCGGAATGGCTACAGTGAAGTCTTTTTGCTCAGTACCAACATCAACTCCTAGGCCCCACTCCTACACACCGCTTACCCATCTGAGAGGATCCAATGGGTGTTGCGCAATGTTATGCAAGCTACTCATGCTGCTATAGCCATCTTGATGACACCCATCAGATCTTTTCAGAGCAACTATAGAAGTGTGTAAGAGCCTCGAGGTTGATTTGGGCATCTGTCTTAGTATTGCACTGGCTGGCATGATTGTGTGGGTAACTGGTGATGGCCATATGGCTTGGCTGGCTGTTGGCATGATGACATGAAGCGGATGGAGCTTTGTAGCTGTGTGTGTCAGAGATGAACTCAGGGCTCGGATGAAGGTGCAGGCAACCACAGTACCAGGTTTTTACTGGTTTCTGGTGTCTTAAGGATCATACATGTGATCAGTGGGAAAGGTTCCATATTTCAAAAAGATATATTCTTAAAGGCACTACGACATACAAGCATCCGTCAACCTTCATGTAATAATAATTCATGTAATGTTCATATATATTTTGTCTAGGGCATTCTTGACATTAGATCTTGGTTTTAGCACCTTGCTTACCAAATTAGTAAAAAAAAAATATTCCTCACAAATGGTTGTGTTTCCTCCTCCACCCCTCCCCCGCCCAACTCAGAATAGCATTCCCTTCGATCATCTGGGAAAGTAGCAGCTCGACACGTCCTGGTGTGAAGGGCTGCACCGGGTGAGTGACAAGCCCAATACCAAATGGACCACTAGCCCCCTACCTCCTCGGCAAAGTATAGGGCTCTGTTCAAATACTTAAAGAATGCATCCTTCCTTGCCTCCCTTATATGAAGTCGCCTCGTCAACACTGACCTGTCATCATGATTTGGATTGGTCCCTCGAGCAGCAAGCTTCCCAACTACCTTGCTTTTTGCCAGTCAAATCATGTCAGAGCAGTCATTCCTTCAAGGGAAGGGAGGAAGGAAGGAAGGATGCCTTTAAAGAGTATTCTAACCTGGCCTGGATCTGAGAGAATGGAATAGGTAGGAAGGCAGGGTATACGCAATCCTCTCAGATCTATACTAGTGCCCTATGGGTTTGGGGTCAGGGGTTGATTTTGGGTGTAGGCATCAAGTGTGGGTGTGCCCTCCGTGCCCCCTCCCCTCCCCTCCTCTCTCTGTATCTCAACCACCACCACAGATAAGACTGGTGTCCCACCCCCTTTAGAAACGTGCTGCATCTTAATAGTTTCAAGTTCCTCTGCTCATTCATTTAGTCTGCACTGGTCCCAGAGAACCGGACAGGTTCACCGTAGGTCCCCTCCATCATGCTTTCACCTGTCAAATTCATCCAGAGGAGTGTCAAGAGGAGTGTCAAGAGGAGTGTCAAGAGGAGTGTCAGTGAAGGAAAGGAAGACTTGTTTGGGTGCGTCCCCAGCAGTGGGGCAGGTTGTAAGTGTCAAGAGTGGGATGGCATCTCCTTAGGAGAGAACACATCTCCTTAGGAGAGAACACATCTCCTGTGCTCCTCAGAAGCTCTCGATGGCCTTGGGGGGGCTGCTGTGTCATTCAGGCATGACCAGATGCCTGTGTTTGTACAGCAATAATCCACTCACTAAAAGTCCATCTGCTCTATTAAAAAACCCTAATCCACACGCCCTGTTCAGTGTGATGCCCCCGAAAGTGACACGGGGAGTGCGTTATCTACCTCTGGAAGACTACAGCATTGTGTCCCATTGTCATGTTAATGCATTCCTACTAAAAGGTAGCTGTGCAAAGATTTTAACAAATGCAGTCTTTCGAGGCAGATTGTTAAAGTTTACCTTTATGGTAACTTCCATATGTCCTACAGAAGAGGCCACATGCTGATATTTTTTGTATTTTTAAAATTAGTTTTCTGCTGTATGAATGGCATCTCTAGGAGGTTTTCTACAGAAATAGCTCCAGCTCTTCCTCATCTGGGGAAATGTTTGTTTGGGTGCTTGTTCTGCTCTGTGCTCAACAGTGCCCCCTGCCTGTGTGTTTTCCTCCTTTTTGAACGAGTTGGTCTTCTATTTTGAGAAATTCTTGTCTTTGCAGTGTGTGTTACTGGTGTATGAGTAATTACACAGTGTCTACTGTAGAGTGTGTGTGTGTGTGTGTGTGCGTGTGCGAGAGTGTGCGTGTGCGAGAGTGTGCACGCACTCCTCTCATTCCATGCTTGGGCTTGGCCTGACACCTGATCTCCCAGATCTCCAGCATGCTGTCTGCTCACCTTTGGCGCTTTTCCACTACAGGGTCAGCCCGGGCTGGCCCGGTTTATTATCCTTTTTCCGCTGCCAAAAGTACCCTAATAAGTTCTTGTTCGCGATGGGTAGCGAAAGGTACTTTTTTGCCAGGCTGCGTGTGACGTGTGACGCTGCACACCGTTGATTGGTCAATGGAAATCGTCATCCCATGTTCATAGATTTCTTCGCTAACCGCCATCTTTAAATACCACAACAGATTTCGCTCTAGGAAAATGTCACTTACTGTTTCTGTAATAACTTAGGGTTAGGGTTAATAAAGATTAGAAAAGTTATGCTAACCATCGTACTATCTTAGTTTAATGTCATTTCAATGCATCATATAACTTTTATTTACAACAAGCATAACTAAAAAATCGCTATTATGGCGATGTGCTGTGCCTATGCTGTTCCTCAGTCCAGCTGCAGTCAAATGCCGGTAGATTTGCGTCTTGCTCCCTTTAACATGTCGGCGTTTCCCTGGTTGCGAGATCTAAACTATTAGAACTGAAAGCGGCAGGTAACAGGCACGTACCGGTAACATCCATATGCTGTATATATAAATAAATACATTTGACTACCAGCAAGACACCGGAGCACTCATCTATAACAAACGCGGAGATTGTATGAGCCCCGCATCAGTCAGCCTTTCCGTAGAAATACATCGCTCCGTTATATATCTAACGTTACATGTTTTAAGGCTGATCTGTGCATGATAGTGCTGCATTATGTTGATCTATCTATATCGATCTATTCTTGCCAATTCCTTATTACCAGTGGAAAGGGGGAAGGCTTAAACACTTTGAATGGAATTCAATGGAGGAAGCATGATACTCGCTCAGAGTTCATCTCGCTTTCCCCCCCGTTGATGTATTAAACAATCTAAGCAATCTAATCAGAGCAGTTGTTATTATGTAATATTATTGATGGATGTGCCCTTTTTGATGGAGAGCAGTGAGCGGATGACTGGATGTGAGCATGTATTTGAAATGCCGATAGATTCGCGTCTTGCTCCGAAACCGGAGCTGGGAGCTGTCGGCAGACAGGATTTTACAGCGTTCATTCAAACTGTCGTAATTCATGAACTATATGCCCAATCTAAAGAATTCAAACAGTTTCTGAAAGCAGAGAAGTTGCACTTTTTGAACAGTTTAACTTTTTTAGGCTTATTACGGTAGTCTACCAACAAAAAAAGCACAGTGCTCAACGTGTCAGGAGAAATAAAAAGAGAGTTGTGTCGCATTTCATGTCGGCATTTCCTTAGAACTGAAAGCGGTAAGTAACAGGCACTTAACGTTACATGTTGTAAGGCTGATCTGTGCACGATAGTGCTGCATTTTGACATAATTCCAGTGTTTCCCCTACCATTGCCTTGCCCAACGGGACCTCCCGCCCCCGCAAGAAAAATGTTCAATGTCAAAAAAAAAAAAAATTTAGTAATCATATTTTTCTCCCAGTTGTATATGGCCGAAATATGTTTGTGGTCGAAATATGTTTCTTCTGTGTCATTTGCCTAATTTATGAAATGACGATTTTAGACGCTTTTTAGGGGTGCTTGAGTATCCCTAAATTTCATCTCAGCACGACCTAAAAAAGAATAATCATTATTATTATTATCATTATCATTATTATTATTATTATTTTCTGAAATCATTCTAGCCCAATTACAGTCATGATGTTACAAACTCCGGTCCAGTAGCCTACATACACGCACCTCGTTGGTCCGCAAGTAGTCTCGCGCTTCGCCCGGAGAATAACTGTTTAGTGCGTGTGTGCGTGTGTGTGAGAGGTAAGCAACCGTAGCAAATATAATTTCTGAATTTCTGACAGAAAACATTGGTTCAAATTGTTCGTTATTATTGTGACTTAACTAGAAAGTGTCTGATTGTAGTTCCATGGTGACTAGAAAGTGTCTAGTTCCATTGTGTGAATAGTGTTAACGAACTAGCAAGCTAGCTAGCTAGCTCAGAGGTGATTAGTAATAATAGATGGTAGTAGTAATAATACAATATGTCTTATTCTGCTAGAATTGGGCTTTATGGTAATAAAATACAATAAAAAAGTGGATTGAAGCATTGGAACAAACCCTCACTCATTGGAAATGTCTGTTTTTCCATAGAAAACATAAGATTGTTTTTCAGGTGAGAGAGTCAAGTCAAAATGACATTATCTGACTGCATTGCCCACAGCAACCCAATATACAATTATAATGATGTTATAAATTGATATGGATCAATTTATACCTCTTATTAAATTATACATATTCTGGTTGTTATGTTTGCCTTTCGGTGGACAGCAAAAGAGGGAGAGAGGAGGATAGAGAGGGAGAGGAGGAGGAGAGAGAGCAGGATGGTGTCGGCACACCAAAGAGACAGCAAGAACCAGGTGAGAAAGTGGACAGGTAGTCAAGACCACAAGTAGCCTTGAGAACCTATGGTTCTGGTGCAGCACCCTCAGCACCCCCCTTCATTACTTGTAATAGGATGTAATAAACGTTTGACACACATGGCAATAAAAAAACATGAATCTTGAATTAGCAAAACATTTTTGCTATTTAAACATGTCAGCATGTCATCACTGACAGATGACAGGTAGATAATGAAAGGTAGTAAAAAAACTGCAGACTTTTTAACCAGACCCTGTCACATATGTTTGTGTGTGATTGTCAGTGCAAAGAGGGAGAGAGGAGGATGGAGATGACACAGAGAGAGAGAGAGCAAGAGCAGGAAGAACCAGGTGAGAAAGTGGACAGATAGTGAAGTCAAGATTGTTATAGTGTCAAAACAGTAAAACAATTAATAACAAATAAGTGATGGCTTTGTGGCTCAACAATAAAGTCTATAAATTATCATATTTGTTCTAGTCACATAATTGATATTATGATATTACAGAGATAACTTGTTCTGTTACTAATCTGCTACACTAATTGTGGGGGGGGGGGAGAAATTAACATTTCACAACAGGGAGGGGGCGGGGGGGGCGAGCGGGGGTGAGGAGAAATTAACATTTCACAACGGGGGGGGTGGAGGTGGAGGATCCATTTCACCCTCCCAAGGCAGCAAACCTAGGGGAAACACTGAATTCTTATCGCATTTCCCCCCGCTGATCTGTATAGCGGGGGGAATCTTATGACACGTAACTCGTCCTACAGTCCTGGGTCGGTCCTGTATAGTGGAAAACGTCTCGTACCCAGAACTGTTCAAAAGCGTGCCGAGCCGTGCTGACCCGTGCCGTGCCGGTCAATGGAAAAGCGCCACTTGACTGTCCTCCCACCCGCAACACAACCCTGACCAAGACGTTCCTAATGCATGTGTACAAAAGTCTCATTGTTCTGTCTTTGGGAGTGAAATTTAGTTTAACACTCATGAGTATGAAATTCCAATCTTAAGGTGAGTCCTGTATGTACGACAAAGCACTGACAGTACAAGTTGGTTCCTTGGAAGAGAAGTCTTTGACAGAAGGGTGATGTAATGCTCCACAGTGAGAAGTCGTGTTACACCAGTGTAGAACAATCATTCCCTCCTCTCTTCCTTAACGTCATCATATCTGACATGATAGGTGAAATTGATGGAATGGAATGGACTGGAATGGAATGGAATGGACTTTATTTGTCATTGCTACAGTACAGGTACCAAACAACGAAATTTAGGAGGGGTGGCTCCCCTGGTGTTAGGAAAGGATTTTTTGTTTTGTTTTGTTTTTGTTTTGAAAAAGCATAAAATCACAAGAAGGTAAGGAGCTGGTTTACATAAATAAAGGCTATGTATACAATCCACTGTACTATACTGCACAGATAGTCAACTAGGGTTGTCATATTGCACAAAAGTATTTTTTCACGTTATTTTAAAGTGTCACAGTTTGCAGGCTTGAAATGTACATGTTTGTGCCTCAGCACTAGCTGCCATACAATCCGTCCGGACTGTCCTGGGCCCAGAACTTAGGCCTTTGCTGTGTTCAGGGCCTTGACGGCCCTGTGGTAGAAGCAGTTCTTCAGTCTGTTTGTCTTAGCGGCCGGGGTCCTGTACCTCCTATTCGAGGGCAGCCTGATAAAGTGTACGTGCCCAGGGTGGGTCGGGTCCCTGGAGATCTTGGAGGCCTTCCTGAGACAGCGTGTGTTGTACAGCTCTTCCAGAGAGGGGAGGGGGGCGCCGGTGATCTTCTGTGCTGTTCTCACGACTCTCTGTAGCGCGTTTCTCTCCGCTGTTGTGCAGCTGTGGAACCAGTTGCAGATGCCGTAGGTGAGGATGCTCTCCACTGCGCCGTGGTAGAAGGCCACCAGTATCTCCTGCTTGTTGTGTTCTTTCCTGAGGCATCTCAGGGTGTATAGCCGCTGTTGTGCCCTCTTGATGGTGCCTTTTGTGTTGTCCTTCCAGGCCAGGTCATCCCGCATGTGATGTCCCAGGAATCGGAGGGTTGAGACTCTCTCCACGCTCTCTCCGTCGATGAGCAGGGGCTGGATCTCTGACTTTTTCCTCCTGAAGTCTACGATGAATTCCTGGGTCTTTGACTTGTTTAGCAGCAGGTTGTTAACCTTGCACAGCTTGCTCAGTTGCTCTACCTCATCCCTGTACGCCGCCTCGTCCCCCCCCGAGATACATCCCACCACGGTGGTGTCGTCTGCAAACTTTACGATGTAGTTGCTGGGGTGGACGGGGGTGAAGTCGTGGGTGTAGAGCATGGGTCACCAACAGGCGGCCCGCGGGCCAGATGCGGCCCACCAAAGCTTTCCATCGGTCCCGCCGAATATTCATGTTTTTACGGGGGTTTTTTACGTTTTTTTTTTTTTTTTTGAAAATTCGAAAATTATAAAAACATGTATATATATATATATTTTTTTTTTTCAAAACATATATAAAACATATATCATAGATTCATATAGTTCTTACAATGCAGGAGGAGTCAGACCTACCTCATTCACAAAGCTGCAGCCTTGCTTCTGGTTGGGCACTGAATAGCAGTAGCGAAGCTGAAACTAATTCCCCTCTTTTATTAAATGGAATGCGGCAGACGTAGCGCTATTCTCATGCAAGAATGAGGACAAATTCATAGCTCTCATTTAACATTTCGTTGTATTTTATTTTTTCACATAGCCTACTCATAGGCCTATTTAACATTTCGTTTTATTTTATTTTTCACTCTTTGTTGCTCTTGTTTAACATTTCGTAACATTAACAGTGACTTAAATAACTAACTTCTCAGTCAGAAAATGAAAAAGATTAACATCACTTAAATAAAAAAAATTGCATGGCAAATGATAGGCCTTCGTTGCCAGAAATGTTGTTTTCAAGTCGGTCAGTCAAACGTTCACCGCGGCATCCTGGTATCGCCTGGCATCTGTAGCCTATATCAAATAAAACGGTAATAAACAGGTCATTAAATTACACTTTAACAATGAATAAACCATGCCATTTAACATAGCAAAAATAAAATCCTATGTCTGCAATACTCACATTTTGTTAATGAGAGAACTGACATCTCCCCTCTGACGCCAACTTCTTAAAATCAGGCTGGACAGTTGTTAGGCTTATGCGCAAGCAGTCCTCCAAAGACTCGTTTGACAGGCTGTTCCTCTCATGCGTCTTGATAGCGTTCATCTTTGAGAACGCAGATTCGCACGTATAAGTTGACCCGAACATGGTGAGCACATACATAGCCAACGTCTTCAGTGTGCCATAGTCTTGGGGACAAGCCACCCAAAAAGTGCTCACGCTTTCAGCACTATGGAGAGCAGCTTTCATTTCGCTGGAGGCCTGGATGTCAACTAGTTCACTTTGAATTGCGGCTTCGTCCAGCAGCATCACCTCTTTCGCATTAGCGGAGAATTCTCCGCCTGGGCTGATCGTGAATGGGTCACGCACAAACTTGATGATATCCCTGGAAATGCCAAAGTCATCAAATCTGTGAGAGAAATTCTCCCGCAGCTGTGTGATGAAGTCCTTCATACTCTCTGTGACGTTGCTCACACCCACTGTCTTCAGTGTTTTGAAGTGCAACAACTTCCCTGATAACAAATCCGCGCGGAATAGATGCAGTTTGTTCCCAAAGGCATCAAGCCTTTCCACCATATCCAGCACGGATTTTCCTTTCCCCTGTAGTTGCAGATTTAGTGCATTTAAATGTGAAAATATGTCTGCTAAAAATGCAACGTTGCCCATGTATTCTTTGTCTTGAATGATGTGCAGGTGGCCAGCTGCTCCTTGTGATTTGCTCTGCTTCAGAAAATCCACAACCTGATCCCTGAATAGAATAGAATAGAATAGAATAGAATAGAATAGAAAGTTTATTTCGCCATAATATAGAACCAGTAGTAGGCTACGGCAGGGTTTCCGTTAACCGGTAACTACCGGTCTTTGTCCGGTAAAATTAGTTGAAGTCCGACACATTGAAAACTCGTCGGACATAAATGTCCGGTGAAAATAATTCCCTCTAACCATTTTCAGCTGAGCACCAAACACACACACACAACACTGCCCGAGAGAGAAGGACCCGCCCCCTTTAGTTAAAGGGGGCGGGTCCTTCTCTCTCGGGCAGTGTTGGGTGTGTGTGTTTGGTGCTCAGCTGAAAATGGTGTCCCGAAGCGGAGCGCTTTAACTTTATCGCACAATAACAAGGATAACAAACGAAACGGACAACATTTACACTAAGATGGAGACAAACTTCAGCGATATGATCTAACAGCCGGTCTTCAGGACGACATACAGACCCGTATGAGCTTACAGGGCTATCGAAAACGACATCTACTAAACGAAATGCCTTCCCAACCAGCGAGACCTGGTTATAGAAATGACGTTGTTTTATTGATTTAAAAAAAAAGGGTAAAACTGGAAAGAGAAAATAGAAAACTCACATTAATCCCAAACAATTTAACAAACTTCAGTTAACGTAATGTGGAGTCCGTTCATTGATCGATGCTGTCTGTTCAGTTCCCAGTGAGGCGCCCGTTCAGCGCTGGACCCGTTCAGCGCTGGATTTGACGCATGGCATAGCGCGCATGCGTCAAATCATGTTATATTATTATATATTATATAGCTCGCATCTAATCGTATCGGATGAGAAATAGACATTAAATGGCATATATAGGCTGCTACACAACAGTAATCACCGCGACAAACAGCTATATTAGATTTGGAGAAAAAAAATATGATTTTGCAAAAAAAAAAAATTGTTATATTTTAATATGATGACCGGAATATATCACGTTTGTCCGGTAAATCGAATTCTTCCCGGACACGATGTCCGACGGCAAATTTTTCTAACGGAAACCCTGGGCTACGGGATTCTTGTTATCGCTTGTCCTTGGCTTATCAGTTATAATTAATTCCTCATTTCAGTTCCTAGGTTCACATCTAAACAGCATAAAGTTCACAGTCTGGTAGTTTACTATACCTGAGTTCAATGAAGCGTTCCAAGGCTTTGCCCTTACTCAGCCAGCGCACGTCACTGTGGAGTAAGAGGTCCTCGTGAATGGCTTCAGATTCCAGCACAAACTTGCGGAACAGGCGATGCTGCGTACTGGAAGTTCCTCTGATGAAGTTAATTATTTTCATTGTTTTGTCCATAACCTCTTTCAGATCCCCACTTAGTTTGGCACACAGCACGCTTTGGTGAATGAGACAGTGAAGTGCATTAATTTTGGGAGCGACATTCTTAATTCTGCTAACCAGACCCCTGTTTCTGCCGACCATGGCAGGAGCACCATCTGTGACGATTAGGTTGACTTTTTCGAATGACAAGCCATGCTTATTAAATAGCTCCTCCAATTTTCCAAAAACTATCTCACCAGTGGTATTACCTTCCAGCGGAATCAAAGCCAAAAGTTCTTCTTTGAAATCTTTCCCATCAAAATATCTGACAAAAACGCACAACTGGGAAATGTCAGTGTTGTCAGTGGACTCGTCAATAGCCAGGGATATGTGTTGCGCTTCCTTGACCCCATCAAGTACACATCGTTCGACGTCCTCTGCCAAGACGTGGACACGGCGGGCGGTAGTTGTGGAAGACAGAGGTATTTGCTTAACAGAGGCGATTATCCTGTCCATCGATTTGTCGGTGGCAAGTTCCTCCAAAACAGTGACCATGCACTCCTTAAAAACCTCAGCATCAGTAAATGGCTTGTTATGCTTGGAGAGAACCCAGACAGCCCGAAGAGATGCACTAGTTGCCCTCTCTTGTTCAGTTGACGTTCTGCTAATAATTCCACTAGCATGTCCATATGCAGCTTTTAAGCTCGCAATCTTTCTGTGACGGGCCTCTGACTTTTCAGGGTATGACTCTCTGAAGGCTGCATGCCTTGTGTAATTGTGACGGCGAATATTGTATTCTTTTTCTACAGCTACCGTTTCATTGCAGATGAGGCATACAGGTTTTGCGTTATAAAAAGTGGGCAAGATGAATGCGTACCTTTCAGTCCATTCCTCATTAAAGCTGCGGTTTTCCACGTCAATTTTACGTTTCAGCTTCTTTGACAGTGACATTTTGTCTGTCCTCACAATTGTGTTCGGAGCCGTTGGTTAGACAGATAGTTAACAGAATGAGATAGCTAACAGATAGCAGAATGAAGCTCCAATTACCAAAGGCAATGAATAAGAACTGCAGGTGGAACACTAGAGTCAGAACAATCATTGAAAATTAGGTATGAAGTGAAGCCGCTGTAAGTCGCTTTGGAATAAGGCGTCTGCTAAATGCCAAAAATGTAAATGTAAATGTAAGCCAAAATATCTCGATTGCCCCCTGGTGGCTGGATGGATAATAGGTGTCAGGAGTCTGTTCACACTGATAATAGGCTAATAATCATTAATAACATTAATTTAGTAAGAAAATGAAAATATTAAACAGTAATATGCTAATAGTACTATATACAATAGTATGCCTAAATAAAATAATTATATATATATATATATTAAAGTCCGGCCCCCACAGTGTATGCTTTGAAAAATTCTGGCACTTGGACAAATATAGTTGGTGACCCCTGGTGTAGAGGTTGTAGAGGATGGGGCTTAGCACGCAGCCCTGGGGGGACCCAGTGCTGAGGCTGAGGGCTGTGGAGGTGTGGGGGCCCACCCGCACCCTCTGGGGGCGGTCGGTCAGGAAGTCCTTGATCCACGCACATATAGAGTGTGATAGACCCAGGTCTAGTAGTTTGGTCACTAGCCTGTCTGGAAGGATGGTGTTGAAGGCGGAGCTGAAGTCCACGAAGAGCAGTCTCGCGTAGCTGTTTCCCCTCTCCAGGTGGGATAGAGTGGCGTGGAGAGTCGTCGCTATGGCGTCCTCTGTGGACCTGTGGGCTCTGTAGGCGAACTGGTATGGATCCAGGTTGGGCGGGAGGCGTGTGAGTATGTGGGCCCGGACTAGTTTCTCGAAGCACTTCATGATGATTGGTGTGAGTGCCACCGGGCGGTAGTCGTTTAGGCAGCTCACCGTGCTTTTCTTCGGGACTGGGATGATAGTTGAGGTTTTCAGGCAGGGTGGGACGGTGGCCTGGGACAGGGACTGGTTAAAGATGTTGGTGAAAACCCCGGCCAGCTGGTCGGCGCAGTCTCTCAGCACCCGTCCCAGGACGCCATCCGGCCCCGAGGCTTTCCTGGGGTCCACCGCCTTCAGTACGCGTCTCACCTCATGCTCTGTGAGGGTGAGGCTGCTGAGAGCTGGAGAGAGTGGTGTTTGTGTTGCGGTTACCTCCGTTCGCCCCTCGTCGAACCGGGCGTAGAAGGTGTTCAGCTTTCCCGCCAGCAGGGGGTCGTCCTCTGCGGCTGTGAGCCTGTTGGCTCTGAAGTTTGTCATCTGCTGAACCCCCTGCCACATCCGCCTGGAGTCGTTGCTCAGGAGGCATTCCTCAATCTTCTGAGATGATGAGGAAGGAAGGAGGGAGGAAAGAAGAATGCTTTTTCACGGTACTCAAACAGGGCCTATACTACACAGTGTGTGTGTGTGTGTGTGTTTGTGTGTGTGTGTGTGTGTAGCAGAGGTGACTTCTTTAGTTCCTCCTCCTGTCACTCAACTCCCTCGCCCTCTAGAGGTCAGGGGCCACATTGCAGGCTAGCCTGTCCCACAGCAGCAGTCATCCACAGTCCTCCACGGCCTTGGCATCCCACTCCCGCCTCTGAAGCCTGGAGCGGGCAGCGTGCGATATTCAGAATATTAAAACCCTTTTCCAAACGTCCAAATCATTTCCCCCTGTTTTATCTTTCCATTTAGCATTGCACCTTCACGAGCCCCCTGCTCATGAATATTCTAGGCCGTGAAAGATTAATTACTCATTTGCATATATAACAGAGGCGACAATGATCCGTGCATGGGACTGAACCCCTGGTGTTCCTCTATGGGTGTGTTTCCACTTGCCTGCCTGTGTGTGTAATCTTCCCAAGACTGAAGTCCAGAACAAATATTCAGGAGAAATATTTGAGGGTTTGCCTGTACCTGTACTACCTCTAAAACCCCACCCAGTCCGCCCACCAAACTCTGAAGTGTGCTGTGCAATATGTAGTCTATCAGGGTTCGACATTAACGGTTGCCCGATTGCCCGGGGCAAGTAAAAAATTCACCGGGTTTGTTTGCGCGACAGAGACGACGCTGCTGGATCCTGGATCTGTGTATTGGTGTGCAGGAAGAACAACGGACGGCGTACGCTATAATTAATTTAATAATAATAATTTTGCCATTTAGCAGACGCTTTTATCCAAAGCGACTTACAATTACGAATTACAGGGACATTCCCCCTGGAGTAACTGAGGGCTAAGTGCCTTACCCAAGGGCACACTAGTAGTGGTGTGGCTTCAGGCGGGATTTGAACTCACAACCTTCCGATCCCAAGTCCAACTCACTATCCACTAGACCACCACTACCCACGTATAATAATATCTTCACTCCACGATCATCTAGTCTGGTCTGGAGCCTGCGCCGTTTGTTGTTCTTCCTGTTCTTCCTGCACACAGGATCCAGGATCCAGCAGCGTCGTCGCCCGGTGATTTTTTACTTGCCCCAGGCAATTGGGCAACCGTTAATGTCAACCCTGTCTATACACTGATCCTGGCAGAAGGGGACTTATGTTAAAGATCTATCTTAGTACAATGAATGCACTCTTCTCATAAGAATCATCATATGCCCCTATGACAATTGTATTCTGGTGTTGTAATCAATAGATTTTTGAATTCCATTGTAAGTATTGTGTTGTTTACACTCAGCTGCAATTTATTGTATCCATGATTCTTAAAAGCAGAGTGCACTATGTTATGTAGGCGTATATGTCCTGTACTAACTCTCCTCTCTCTCTCTTTCAGGCTCTCTCTCGCGTCACCCCTAGTGGCCTCCCGTCTGCTGCCCCTCGATGAGTCCCCTGCCCCCCCATCACATCACATCACACCACAGAGGGGCTCAAAACGCACGGCCAAAACCATACCCCTTCATCACTCGCACTCATACACCCACATCCACACACGCACGCACCAACACACACACACACACGCACACACCAAGACTGGATTAAAACAACCAGTAAGCCAATCGAAACGCTAGGACAAGGACTTCACATCAACCAATCAGAACTGAGAACACTCCGTCCCATTGATATCAACTGAACCCAGCTGAGCTTCCCGTTCACTCTGGTGTAAGGGTGGAGATGTGTATACACACACACACACACACACACACACACTCTTATGAGAGAGTGATTGGCCGTGTTCTCTCTTTCGCTTTCTGTCAGAGGATGTCTGGCTTAAGACAGGGAGGGGGGAGTGGGGTGGGGGAGGAGAAATGGGAGAAGGGGGGCGGATATTAGTTGCCTTAACCACCCTGGCACACCCTGAACAGAGTCACCTGCCACCTTCGCCAGGGAGGACAACGTCGACGGGCACACCAATCTGCCCCAACACACCTTGCACTCTTCCACTTCTTCTGCTCCATCCCTCCCTCCCCCAACAAGGAAAAAAAAGACCCACCTCCACACACACACACACACATACACATACACAGCCGGCCAGCAGTGCTACTGTGGTGCTGATTAAGCCATGAACTCGCTTTCTTCTCGACCTTGTGTCTTTACTTAACTGTCGTTTTCCTGTTTTTATTTGTTTGTAATTTAGCTGATTAAAACTTGTTTCTACCGGCTGCGTTCGTCTGACTGCACAGACTCTCTGTGTTGCTGTTTTTATGGGTTGAGAATGTGAACTGAATTGTGTCTGAAAGAAAGGTCTGGCTTTCCTTTCTTTCTCTCCTTTTTTTTATTTTTATTATTTTTACGGAAGGAAGGAAAAACAAATGAATAATCATGACACTGCAGATACCCATCACGTGTTGGGAATCGGCAGGCTTTTTGCTAGTGTAATCAGGGACCGTTTGGTCTCCATTTTGAGTCCTGGAAGACTCCAAATCCCACCGTTCAATGTTAAGAGGGTGATGCCAGTCTCCGATGTGAAAGTGGGACTGGATTGAAAAAGCTTATCCTCATCTGTTCTTTTGAGTGATGTGTATTTTTAACAAGGTGCGTTCTAAAGGGTTTATGCCTCTTGTGAATGGGGGTTGCGTGGGATGGTGTGTGCTACACGGTGAAGAGGACACGTTTCTCACCACCTCAGCGCTCTCTTTGTGGCCTGGCTTGTACCATTGTGTGATGGGTCTGAAAGCTGTGAAACAAACGCCTGTGATGTAGAGATGTTCATGTGTAGCTTTTTTTCCCCCTAATGTTTTGACACCCCATGACCCTTGGTGGACAGAAAAAGGGAGTTTGTGTGTGTGAAAATGTCAAAGGCGGGTTGGCAGGGTCTGCTTTAACAACTAATAGGGGATTCTAAAAGGAGGACACATTCCCTCCAGCCCGCCTTTTCAGAGAGAAGCAGGAGAAATATATTTCAGCTGCTCTTGATGTATTTCTGATGGGGGCGGGGATCACCTCATCTCGCTGGGAGCAGTCTGCCTGCCCCCCACACCCATTGGAACCCACTGCAATTTTTACTTTTTATGGATTTGTGTTTTTACAAATATTGACAATGTTATGCAAATTGGATTTTAAAGGAAAAACTCAAGTGTTTACAACAGGCTTTTAGTGACAGTTAACCAGAGAGTTTGGGTTGACTGTTGTACATGTCGCGGTTCTATGGGTCTCTGGGTTGTGTATGTCCCGTTGGTCCAGTCAGGCCTCTGATGGGGGTACCCATGGGTCAGACACAAGTCGTCTGTCCCTCTGTCATATCGGTGACACCTTCTTTGGACCCTCTGTCATAAGGACTACATCACGCCGTCAGAAGAGTGACTCATAACAGCCCTAACGGTGGCTCTGTCCATCACAGAGGTCACGTAAACGTGTGTGCCGTCATATCATTCAGTGTCGTAGTGGCGTACTGTAGGCCTTTTCTGTAGTCTGGGGGAAAGTGGGTGTAGTGGTGATAATCTCTTCTGTTCTCATGTACATAGGATGTGCCTACTGATGGCAAACTACCATGTCTGCATTAGCCACTGTATGCATGTAGTATGATGACGATGATGATAGTCTATGGAGGGGGTTGGAATGCTTCTTCACTCCATTGTAGTTTTGGGTAAATTTAGTTTTAATCTTCAACTGATAGTCTCAATTGATACTCCCAACTCATTCTCTCCAGTTGTGGGTGGCGATAAACGCAAGTACACTTTACGTGGGTTCAGTTGTTTTCAGGTCTTATGTCTCTTTCGCTCTCTCTTTTTGTTTTCCCTTTTTTTGTTTTGTTTTTATTTTCCTGGTTGATTTGAATTTGCGTTTGACTGTCTTGGTGGAGACGGTACCTCACGTCCCACAATGCATCACTCACTGTGGAGTCATGGGAATCTTCTCGCCCTGTAAGATTTTTGCTCCTCATTTGTAATGCCACTGTATTTGTGTATTTTAAAATTGTGTAAATAAATGAATAAGTACTTGTACACTTGTCATTGTTTCAGTGGTGTGCAATGGGATGATTCAATTACTGACAGAAGCTTGTTCCATGGAACATGGAATTCAGTTTCTTCACCTTGATGATTCTATCACAGTTTTGTCTGAACATGCATTGACCTCAACTGCCTTGATTTATTGATGAACATTGTGTGATGTATGACTATCCCACCACTAGGTGGCATTGTTTTACTACATTCTACACACTGCTCACAGGACAGTTATACAATAGGTCATGGTGAACAATCTGAACTCCTCCCTCCATCCTCCATATGAACAGGGCCTCAACACAGGAGAAATAAAAACTGAATATGTATTTATTCTCAAGGTCATTGTGAAAACAGACAGAATGTATGTCACGGATAACATTGTGCAGTTTATGTTTGAAACAACAGCGCAACACATTTACACACAAAAATGAGGATAGGCTACGGAAATGTTTCAGGACTGCATCGCCAGAAGGGATAGGTGGGTGTCATGTCAATAGTCAAAATTGGCTTCTCTCTTATAGTCTCATCTGCATCGATGTGGAAGAACTGCTCAGGTGAAAGCAATGGTGAATCCCTGCTGTGAATTCACACTCAGGCAGCCAGGGCTTTCAGATGAAGGAGGGAAGTGGGCCAAAAGAGGTATTAAGTTCCGCAATATGGGGTGCATCGACAAAGTCTAATG
The DNA here is from genome assembly GCF_963989245.1 of Nansenia antarctica. Taxonomy (NCBI): domain Eukaryota; kingdom Metazoa; phylum Chordata; class Actinopteri; order Argentiniformes; family Microstomatidae; genus Nansenia; species Nansenia antarctica. The sequence continues at coordinate 57,764,590 of NC_137675.1, read as the reverse complement.
TCGCTTCCTCTCCCTGTGTCCTGTCCTTCTCCTGCACTGATAAAGGGCCGGTTTCACAGACAAGGCTTAAGCCTACTCCCAATCTAAAATGCCTGTTTGAGGTGTCTTAACTCTTTAACGTTCACAGACTTATCTTAAAATAGTCGTAGATTTAGCCTGTTCTGGATTAAACAAAGCCGATTGCAAGAGGGAGGATTAGAGCTACTCTAGAACTGTAAATTGAATCCTTAAATTGATTTTATTTAATTAATCCTTCAAAGAGGCAAGTTTAACTTCTGATTGGTACTGTGTGTGAGGGAGCATGGACTATTTGGAATATCTAAATGAAGACCACCATGCATTACTGAGACCAGCCAGATGAGTACTAGTGGATAGGAGTCATTCATTAAATTACTTAGATGAAATAACTTTGAGGCTTTCCACATTCCTATGTACAAAGAAAATGCATTGGAGATAATATCTTTGCTTGAGCCTAGACTTTCCTCTCTGTCTCAAAGAGGAAGGCCTTTACCTAATTCTCTCCAAGTTCTGATCACTTAAAGGTTTTTTGGCATCTGCAATCTTTCATCATGATAATGGATGGTTATTTGTGTGGTGCCAGTGAAGCAACTGTGTGTAGAATTGTTCACCAAGTTTGCAGGGCCATTTGTGAACTGAGGAGTTTCCTGATGCTGCTGGCCAAGCCAACTATAAAGCGGGAGTGATTGGTCAGGAGTGATTGGCTGTATAGATGGATGTCATGTTCCTATCAAGTGTCCATCAACGGGGCTCCTGTGTGGTGTAGCTCACTAAGGCGTATGCCACGAAATCGCAGGGTCCCTGATTTGATTCCGAACGGTCCAAACCTGCATGCCATTTCTCCTTTCTCACCCATCCTTCCTGTCAATCTCTCCTGTCTCTATCCCAATAAAGCATAAATTCCCTAAAAACTTATTTTTTATAAGTGTCCATCAACTCATACTGTACCGAACCGTAAGAACTGGTTTGCCATCAATGCTCAGCGTGTATGCATTCCCAATTTAGAGTTTTCAAACATTGTTGCCCTTTGGAAAGTTGCAACTCATCTTTCAAGGGTTTTTCTGCTCTCTTCATTGTGTGCTCAGTTTCAGAGAGGACAACAGGTTGACTACTCCTTGGTGACAGCAGATATATATGGTCAGAGGAACAGAGCTCATATCCACACTAGAGGGATGGTCGAGGGTATGTTTGGAGTATGGTAAAAATGTATTCCAGTGTTTACGCAATACACTTCGTTTCAAGCCAAGAAGATGCTGCGAGGTGATGATTGCTACAGCTGTGCTGCACAACTACCTGAAGCAGCATTGCTGTCCTGATCCTCCAATGGAAGATAAGGATCAAGCAGATGTGTCCATGGCTGAGGCAGGACCAATGAGGACTTTGACCAATGAGGACTTGCACACAGAGTTGCTTTCATCACATTGCAGTACTTTAACTAGATGAGATGCATATGAACATGGAATGTATTCATTATGGACAATTCTTGCTTTGATCATGTTTGTTCTGTAGGAAATCAAATGAGTGACTGAACCAAGGCTGGTTAAAAATGTAGTTTGTGGTGATTAAAAATACTCTCACTCATGAATATCCAAATAACAAAACATCGTATTTTTGTCTCTTGATTTCTCTCTTTTTAAAGCCAGTTTAAGGTTCTTCCACAGTCTCTACAGGCAGATATTAAATATAGGCTAAGTGATGTCCCAAAAATATGAATATGAGAAATGTGAAATACTGACAATGAAGATATCTCACCTGAAGTTGTTGTACTGTTGTCATGGTTACATTTTCCTTTTCATAGAATTCAGAGCAAATTGCAGTCCAACCACTCTTTTTCTTTTGCTCAGTAGCAGTAGTATGGTTTTTACTTTCAATACCTGGATGGTTTGACACAATTAGTTTTAGTAGTGTTTTTTCATACTCACTAAAGTTTTTGGAACAAATTATTTTTGCATCTGCCATTGTTTTATCTAAAGATTCACACCAGTAGGATGGGTGTGGTAATGTTTTTTTATACCATTCCGGGTTTTTATGAGCACCATCAGACCAACAGCATGGGCTCATACTTAACATAATGAGGCTTAACCCAGGCGTTCTCATTTAGGCTTATACTTACCTTAATCCAGGACTGCATAGTCTCCGACTAACTAAGCCAAATTTAAGCCACGTTCATGAAAGCTACTTCAATGTCCTAGTTTAACTAGTAGGCCTACACACTGGGCTGGTTTCTCAGACAAGGCTTAAGCCTAAACCTAGACTAAAAAGCATCTTTAATGGAGATTTCACATTGAAAGTCCAGTCCAGGACTAGGCTTAAGCCTTATCTGTGAAACCGGCCCATTAAGGCCTACTCCTGGCTTAATCTAAGCCCTGTCTGTGAAACCAGCCCATAAACACACAGCAGAATAGGTGGACGAGATGTTGGGTGCTTTTCAATTCGTTCACAGAGTTTGGAAACTAAGACTTGCTGAGATATTTGTCGAATGAGTTTCATAAATGTAATGAATAAGCTGAGTTGAGAGATGATTTACAGTTTCTGTAAGGGTGTGTGTGTGTGATGTGATGTTGCAACTAAAGAGCAAGAGGAAGCTGAGGTGAAAGTGAGGTGAAAGTGTGGTCATAATGCTATCTCTTGGATATTGACTGCGTTTGCAAGCTCCCTCCTCTTGACACATCCACACACATGCAGCAACACCACAAAGGGTGAGGGTAAAGATATCTGCTCTTACCTCAAGCATAAGTGATGTCAGCAAAACACCAGACAGTTCCCCAGAGGCTTTACCATGGCAGTTTATTTATTCATTTTTCTTGAATGTGAGGGTGCGGGTGAGTCATCAGACATCAGATGTTACATATCAGTTTGAGCTGGTGGCTGAAGGAAAGGGAAATGTAAATCCCCCCCGTGGGCAGTGTTGAAAGCAACTGCTGCTTTCTTGGACCAAATGTCTCTTGAAAAATAGATTTTTATCTAACTGAGAATAGCCTGGATAAATAAAGATTAAATAAATAACAAACTGTCAGAGTAGACAACAGTCATCCGGCAGTGCAGATACCCGATATGGGTGTGTGTATTTGTGTGTGTGTGTGTGTGTGTGTGTGTGTGTGTGTGTGTGTGTGTGTGTGTGTGTGTGTGTGTGTGTGTGTGTGTGTGTGTGAAAAGTGTTGTTTGGAGTTTGGAAACCACACTTTCACATGATGGTCAGTATTTTTTTTTTTAAACTGGAATAACTCATCTAGAAATCCTGACAAGGAAATGTAAACCTTGACTTTGAATCCTGGCTTGTTATATTATTGTACTTCCAATCTAACATTTTCAAGGTTTTTGGTTGAGCTGCCAACAGACAAGACAATCAAGTTAAAATAATGCCCACAGCACTACACGGCAACTTAATAAGACATAGCAGCACGTCTCAATTCAAGTTTCGGTAACACTTCAGTATAGAAAATACTTATTCAGTATCGGAGCAGTAATTTTTACCTTATAAGGGAAGGATTTCTTATCCTCATGATATTAGTCATGTAGGAGGTGGTAGGTTTGATGTGATTTCAGTAACCCTCTAATCAATGGCTCTGGGGATTGAACCAGCAACCTTGCGGTTACTGGCTAGCTTCCCTAAACTCAAAGCCAATATTGACACCAATTGTTGTGTGGGTGTGTATGTTTAGGTGTCTTGACGGGCTGGGTAGAAAGCAAACCCGTATAAACTACAAATCAGAACCTAATATGTGTTTTCTAATCTAAAGTGTTACCCATGTTATCTTTTATAAAATAGTACACAATGTAATAACAACAGTGATGGTGAAAAGTTGAATAGAAATCATTGCGGAACCAAGAAGGGTTGACGCCCTGCTTGAGAAATACTGACTTTAAGGTATGAATATACTCTAAAGACAGTAATAACAGCATTGGAAATGTTGAATGCCACTGTAGCTATTTGTGTCTAAGATAACGTATTGGAGGCCATTGCTTCCTCTGGAATGTCTAATGTCAGCTAGTTCTTCAATGACAAGATATTTACTGATTCAACTGGGAAGCAACCATTAGTACATGACCCTTTTCTGTCAACATAGTTTATGTTATGTAACAAGCAAACAAACAAACATGTCACCAGTAGTAAGATTAATACCCTTAATACTCTTGTGTCTATCTCTCTAACTCTCTATATCTCTTTCACACAGTATAAAATACACCAGTAAATTCAACCCATTATACAGTATTAATTTGCTCTCACTCTGCCATCTCTCTCTTTCTCTCTCTCTCTCTCTCTCTCTCTCTCTCTCTCTCTCTCTCTCTCTCTCTCTCTCTCTCTCTCTCTCTCTCTCTCTCTCTCTCTCTCTCTCTTTCTCTCTCTCTCTCTCTCTCTCTCAATCAATTTAACCACTTATTTACATGAACATAATAACTATCCAAGACCACAACAGTAACAACATTGCCACAAGATAAGTGCTTTTCAATGACGCCTGGTGATTCAAACACTAAAGCATTTATGTGAATACTAGGCCTGAGTGAGGCTGTGCCGTGAGTCAGGAACACAACAGTCTTGCGTTGCTATTCACCTCTGTTTCAACTGTTACAACACATACACTACATGGCCACAAGTGTGTGGACACCGTAACATCACACCCATTATGTGCTTGTTGATGTGCTCATTCCAAAACCATGGGCATCAATATGGAGTTGGTCCCCTCCCCTTGCTTCTATAACAGCCTCCACTCTTCTGGGAAGGCTTTCCACTAGATTTTGGAACATTTGTGTTGCGGGGATTTGCTCCCATTCAGCCACAAGAGCATTACTGAGGTCGGGCACTGATGTTGGGCGAGAAGGACTGGCTTGCAGTCGGCGTTCCAATTCATCCCAAAGGGGTTCGATGGGGTTAAGGTCAGGGCTCTGTGCAGGCCAGTCAATTTCTTCCACACCAAACTTGGCAAACCGTATCATTATGGACCTCGTTTTATGCATGGGGGCATTGTTATGCTGAAACAGGAAAGGGCCTTCCCCGAACTGTTGCCACAAAGTTGGAAGCATACAATTTTCTAGAATCTCATTGTATGCTGTAGCATTAGGATTTCACCTTCACTAGAACTAAGGGGCCTAGCCCAAACCATGATTGTGTCCATATACTTTTGGCTAGGTAGTGTACCTTTCAATATTCCCTGATACCGATGATTTTAAATCTCTGTACCATCCATCCACATCTCATTCATCCATCCGTATTCCCTCAAGCTCAGTCTCTCTCTTCTCTCTCTCTCTCTCTCTCTCTCTCTCTCTCTCTCTCTCTCTCTCTCTCTCTCTCTCTCTCTCTCTCTCTCTCTCTCTCTCTCTCTCTATCTCTATCTCTCTCACTCCCACTCTCTCTCTCTCTCTCTCTCTCTCTCTCTCTCTCTCTCTCTCGCCACTGAAGGTAGAGTGTGTAATAATCCTCCATGTTCTACTAGAACCAGTAGTAGTACAGTAGGTGTTCTTGAATGTTTTGAGATAAGGTTCAACTAAACACCTTCTATGGGAGAACCATATTCTGTACAGCACCATGATCTTACAGTATTATCACAAAGTGTGCTTTATGCTTTATCACTTCATCTTCTACATGGCAGTGCAGAGTAGTTGTGCATTTATCACTTAACATAAACATTTTTCACGTGTATGTGTGTGTGTGCGTGTGTGTGTCTGTGTGTGTATGTGTGTGTGTGTGTGTGTGTGTGTGTGTGTGTGTGTCAGTGTTATTGTGTGTGTCTGTATTGAGTGTCTTGATATGGCACAGCCCCATAAGGAACATCTACACACACACAACACCTTGAATAAATACAGGAGAATGGGAACAGCTCTGTCTTCCTTCTTAGCATACTTCAAAGCAGAAGTGCCATTAGCTGTTTTAAAGTTGAATGTATCTAGCTTAGTCTGTCGCTAGACTATAGATCTCCTCCTCCCCTCACAGACAGGTCTCTGGGCTGGAGGCCACGACGCCATTTTGTTCGGGTTCCTTCAGGAATTTCTCCACCTCCTCTGAGTCCACCATCGCGCTCTCTGGTCTGATCTCCTCCGTTGCCATCTCTTTCTCTTTCACCTCCTCTTTCTCTTTCGCCTCTTTCTCTCCTTTCTCCTCCCCTTCCTCGGGGGTCTTGCTGAGCTGCTCCATCTCAGAAGCCATCTTTCCGTTTTCTAACTGTGCTGCAGGCTCCAATGGTTTCTTCTTGATAAACAGGAAGTTACATGTGGCTAGCACCAGGGCTGAAAGGACTACCTCACTTCCTGCCAGCAGGAACACGTACATGTAGTTCTTGGTGCCGTCCAGCAACCGACCTGAGGAAACGTAGAGAGAGAGAGAGAGAGAGAGAGAGGAGAGAGAGAGAGAGAGAGAGAGAGAGAGAGAGAGAGAGAGAGAGAGAGAGAGAGAGAGTGGAAGGAAGAGTGGAAGGAATGAGAAAAGACAATGGAGGAGGCAGAATGAGTAAGGGGGAAAGGAGATGAAGAGAAAGGGACACGGAGGGTGGATTCAGAGAGGATCTAAAAACACATTTCAAAGGACAAATATGGAGCAGTGGGCTCACTGTATGTCTTGATGACGGTAGCAGTGCTGCAGTAGTATTGTAGAAGTATTAGTAGTGCTATTTCATCAGTGGTTGAGTAAGAGTTGCATTAGTAGTATTCTTCATAGTATTGCTGTGTACCTGCTCCAGGCGGTCCCACCAGCACAGCGATGGCCTCCATAAGCAGAACCAGGCCGATGGCGCTGGAGAACTTCTCCGTTCCTACGATCGCCATGAGAACCTCAAACTGCAGGGCCCCCACCATCCCGTACGAGATCCCAAAGAATATACAGAACACCACCAGAGATTGGTAATCCTTCGCCTGCGGAGAGGAGAGGTGAAACTCACAGTTAGAAGAAGCAGAAGAATACCATTCCCATGCAAAGCAACGTTTAACGGTGGGCGGACAAGTAGCCATTGATGCACATCACAATGATACAACACAGCGGGAAATCCAGGCCTTGAAGTCTGTAGCACCAATTGCCAGGTGAGTGACTCTCAGGCCAATCAATCAAAGACTTTAACCAGCCAATCAGCAACCAGGGAGAAAATTAAATCTGAAGCTTCACAGACCTCAAGGCTGGCTCTGAACAACCCAGTGCTATAGTATCGGGACAGTGGTATGATACATGAAGATGAGTATCGATGCAGGGACATCTTGACAAGAAACATCTTGTTTATATCCATGATCCATTTCATCAGCACCAATCAAATCAACATATCGTCACGTCGCCCTACTTTACCTGCGACCCCACCAGGTCCGTGCAGCCGTTGAAGAGCATCGCAAAGCTGAAGAGGTAGACGACGCGGGGGCGAACCCACTTCGTCCCTGCGAGTAGGCCGCACGTGGGCCGGGCGAAGATATCTATGAACCCCAGGATGGTGAGAAGCAAAGCAGACTTGGTATCCTCGTTCCCCAACTCTTTGGCATAGCTCACCACGAAAAGCGGCGGCACGAACAGCCCCAGCACCATAATGGTGGCCGCTACGGTATAGATGAGGAAACCGCGGTCCTTAAACACGGTGAAGTCCAACAGCTTGGCTTTCGGCTTCGACTTGATCTTCTCTACCTCTTTTCCTTCCTTCTCTCCGTCCCATTCTTCTTCACCTTTGAGCTCAGGCATCTTGGGGGCCACCAGGGGCCTCATGAGGGCCCCGCAGGCGCAGCAGTTGAGCAGAATTCCCCCCAGGATGAGGAAGCCCCCCCTCCAGCCGTAGTTGTACTGGAGGACCTGGCCCAGGGGGGAGAGGCAGCAGAGGGCTACAGGGCTCCCCGCCGCTGCTAGCCCGTTAGCTAGGGGACGCTTCTCGCAGAAGTAGCGGTTCAGCATGATCAGGGACGGCTGGAAGTTCAGCGCCAGGCCCAAACCTGTGGATAGAATAGAGATGAGTCAAATCGAGCAATAGAATAGAGTCGAAAATAATAGAATAGAGCATTCATTGTACTGTATAGTACCTTGTCTGGCAGCATATCACCCCCACCCTCATCCACCTCCACTGGCCTCCGGTAAAGTCCTGCATTATCTACAAAATCCTCCTCCTCACCTACAAGTGCCCTCCATGCCCGGGCCCCCCAGTACCTATCTGACCTCCTCCGCCAACATGCCCCTCCCCGGAACCTGCGGTTCTCAGACTCGGGTCTGCTTGCCACCCCCTGCACTAACCTGCGAACCTTTGGGGACAGAGCTTTCAGTGTGGCAGCCCCCACCCTCTTTAACTCTCTCCCTGTGGTGATCCGCAACGTCCCTACCCTGGACGCATTTAAAACAGCCCTGAAGTCCCACCTGTTTAATGGCCTTTGGCCTCTAGTTTAGTTGTTGTTTTTGTTTGTCTGACTGTTTTTTGTTTAAACATTTTCTTGTAATTCTGTACAGCGACCTTGGGTCCCCTGTAAGGCGCTATATAAATTGAAGCTATTATTATTATTATTTGTCTTTTAATAACGTTTTGAGAGAATAGTGATTACTGAAATGGAGTTTAAGTAAACAGTGTGAAAAAAGAACGTTTTTGAAGGCATTATGTAGGGCAAACCCAGAGCAACACTGACCTGTGATGACACCGGTGGTCAGGTAGATGTGGATGATGCTGGTGGAGAACGAAGCCAGGATCATCCCCAGAGAGGCGAACAGTCCTCCCACCATCATAACTGGCCGGCACCCAAAACGATTCACCAACACACTGCATAGAGGGCCTGCAGAGGACAGAACACACACCACATTGAGTCTGTATCTGTACGTGTGTGTGTGTGTGTGTATGTGTGCGTGTCTGTGTGTGTGTGTGTGTGTGTTTGTGTGTGTGTATGTGTACTTTCCTGTGTGTATGTGGCTGTGTTTGACTCTGTGAGTGTATATACCTGTGCCGTAGAGCATGGCCAGCAGTATGGAGGAGATCCAGGCTGTGTCGCTGTAGCCCACCCCGAACTCTCGGATCAGCTCCTTGAAGAACACACTCACAGCCTTGGGGAAGGCGTAGGAGAAGCCAGTGATGATAAAACAGCCAAACAGCACAGCCCAGCCCCACCCTCCGTCAGGGGCCTTCGCCCCTCCAGGCCCCTCGTCCACCGCCGCACCTCCCATGATCCTCTAGGGTTGGTTCTAAAACAAGGTAGAGAGAGAGAAACGGGTCAGCCATGTATATCTATGCATAGAAGTGTGACGGATAAAACAAAGAGCATCCAGTCCAGAGGGACAGCTCATAGAAAAGTCTAATTAGAATCATTTATTCATTCTGCATATAGTGTATATACAATGTATGGAACAGAGACTGTTTGGGTGTTCAACACAACCATCAGCTGAATGGTTTGGTGTCCAATATAATAATAATAATAATAATAATAATAATAATAATAATAGTAAGCTTTATTTATATAGCACCACAATACACAGATTAAAAACAACACAATGCAAAAGAAAGAAAAAGTAACAAAGAATAACAGTAAATGAGTAAAAGTATTGAAAACAATGAGTGTTGTAGTGTTGTTGAAAACCTTGCATTTATACACTACAGTATTCTCAGTTTACCCTGGCATACACAGTCTGTAATCATCACATGCCGCATTACAATGAATGAGAATTACAGGCATGGCCTGCTCTATTACAGCTGATAATGGCCATCCACGGCTCCAGGGAGAGCTGTAATGGACTCCAGAGATTTACAGTTTCACTCCAGCAATGGGGACAGCCATGGTTTTATGGCCACATCCACACATCACCACCATGGTGCGACACCAGCCCTGCCAAGCATGACCCAGGGTTGTTTATTGCCACTGTGCAGTCACCAGAGAGCTGCCTATAAGAGTTATCTTTAGCGCCAGCCAGGGCTTTATTTATTCAAGGTTTCCAGAAACAAGCTCATTTTTTATTTATGTGAGTAGAACTAATGCTAAGAAAAGACCTTCTACTTGCTTTTCTACGTAATTAAAACAAACGTTCCTATCTACTGTAAACTTGACCCTTTTGCGAAATCCTAATTCAGTTTAGCTTGACCGTGACAGGGTGGTTGAAACCTTGGCCACCAGGTGCTATCTACATGTATTGAAAAACGTTGTCTCAGAGCAATAAGCCAAGGACTGGTACTAAGCTGTGATAAAGTAACTGGCCGTAAGGTTAAACTGAAGCCTCTCTAACCAAATTCAAATTCAAACCGGGCATAGATGGACACCATGTGTGGAGACATCACGTTAGGCTTCAGGGAAATAAATGGTCTTGAATCAGTTTTTTCGCTGTGATTTCGCAACATTGGCCTCAATCCTTTTATCATGCTTGGTAATTAAGTACCACTCAAGTACCATGGCAACTTCTAACTATGGAAAACCAGCTAATATATGTGCATATTTTGGGGGTCTCTACATTCAATCCTTGGATGGCATGAGGGCAGTTTGAGACACAATTCTAAACCTGTTTTATTTATCTGAAGGCAACATACTGTAGAATGACACTGTTCCTCTTCAAAGACAATGGACCCCCACCCACCCCCACCCCCCAACACACACACACACACACACACACACACACACACACATATCTTGTCCCCAGCGTAAATCTCAAGCCCAGCTATTAGGCATAGCATTCCTGGCAGGTCCTGCCCCTGCCACAATTGTCTCAAATGCGCGCTCCCTGAAAAGAATAGGCTATGAGACTTCATTGGCGGCGGTGGCATCCATTGCAATGGGTGTAGGATCTATTTACTAGATATTATGTATACATCTAGCCTAATTATATTATAGATCTATAGCATCACTCTCATTTGGACATCCTGACGGTATAACCAAAGCCTGAAACCATAGGTTTCTCGCTCTCATGCTGAGAGATTTCAGTTTGCATTCAGATCTGGGTCGTAGAACAGAAATTGTGTTTTTTGTATATTGTGGGGTTTTAATGTTTGCGTCAGCAAAGAAGATGAAAAACCACTGGGGGGTCCCTGAGGGGCTTACGTGTTTTCACTGTCAGATTTTGACACCTGTGTGTGTGTGTGTGTGTGTGTGTGTGTGTGTGTGTGTGTGTGTGTGTGTGCGCGCATTTTTATTATTGTTTTAGTGTTTGAAACATAAAGAAAACCACAGTATTTGTTCAAGCCCCAGTATGACAACATGATGCAACGGTCTGTAATGTAAAAAAGAGCTGAGAGAAACGTCAGACGATGGGTGGAGTCAGCTCACTTGTTACATCCGTGGTTATGAGGATAATATATCATGTTTGAATAAACCGAATTGTCGCCAACAGGATCATACCACTTCCTCTCAGAATGGGTGTGGGTTCTGTGGCTTCTCTGAAATGAACTTGTACTTATCCGAAATGCAGCTGACTTTGTGACAGATAACAGGAAAGAATAGTGCGTCAATAAAATATATAATATCCAATTGACTTAAGAGACAGGCCTTGGGCAGTCTCTCTGTTCCATTCCATCACATACTGTCTATGTAAGTCCAAAGACTGAGGTTATTTGACACATTTGCATTGCTCCTGTGTTATAAAGTATATACAGTACTTGTTACATGGTGGTAGTTCTAGACGTCTCTCTCTCTCCCCCCCCCCATTCTCTCTCTCCCTCCCTCCCCCTCTCTCTCTCCCCCCCCTGCCTGCCTGCCTGTGTGTGTGTGTGTGTGTGTGTGTGTGTGTGTGTGTGTGTGTGTGTGTGTGTGTGTGTGTGTGTGCGTGTGTGTGTGTGTGTGTGTGTGTGCGTGCGTGCGTGCGTGCGTGCGTGCGTGTGTGTGTGTGTGTGTGTGTGTGTGTGTGTGTGTGTGTGTGCGCCCGCGCGCGCGCGTGTGTGCGTGACTGGGGCGCGCTAGTTGATTGTTCGGTTCACTAGGCCTGGACTACGCACATCTCCGGCACGTAGGACTAGGCTATTTATGTCATGAAACACTCTTTTTCATAAGACGCTTTGATGAAAATGTCTCGAAGTGACTTGTTTAATTCTTAGTAGCGTATGTGGTCGGATGAGATATTGACGGGTGTTGTTGATTCAATGACCGTGAAAGAGAGCAACTCGGCGTCTCCTGGCAACTTACTCATCGCAAGCATCCGTTGATGAAGTAACTGGAAGAGAACACCAGTTCCAAAAAGACCATATTAATGTGCAAATTTGACTACTCTTGTCCCTGAGAGATCTACGTAAGTAACGTGGTTTCATCGGCTTCACACGTTTCAACAACTGAACAACTGTTTAAACTGCCCAGATGCTGAGTCCATGTTGTGGTAAAACTCCAAACCGGTGGCGGCAGTTTGATGCGCTAAAATAGTATTTAAAAAAGAAAACATGGAAGAACAACTGGTGTGATGTGATGACTATTTTTCAACCGATTTGCGCATAATGTCCGGATACATAAAAAGGACAGCAATGGGCCTATATGAATAATGTCATTTTCATTCATGGTATTGACTACATAGACGCGTAGCTCCAGTGAATTGGAGGACACATTGGCCGGTGAATTTCCCGGAGATATACACCTACGTCATTAAAGTCACACCACGCTATGATTCGCTATGATGCGCTAAATTACGGTTTTGGCGCATCGCCTACGATGTTTATTCCAACGACTGTGTTAAAACCAACAGTAAATCACTGTACTAAATGTTTCAAGCAACATCGGGAGACGAACCTTCACGTAGGCCTACTTATCCCCAAGGTAGTTAAAGTGAAAGACATCGATTAGGCTATTATTTATGATGACTCGCACTCGCTCTAAGAATAACCTGTTACATCCTCGGACGGGACCCGGGTGTGCGGCGGCCGGTGTCACGATGCGCGCGTAACGGGTCTCTCTTAACGACTCAATTAAATAACGAGGGTTCACATACTTTGGGTTAAAACTGGAGGTTTCTGACACCGAACGAATTAACTATACATTCTAGAAAGCAATATGAATTCTTAGCTCTTATTTGTGTAGGAGTGATTTTGCGACTTAAAACCCTCATACCACAAGCATCCTTCTTCTATTTTTCGTGTATTTTATTATAGGCTACATACCTCAGTTACTTAATCGACCTTATACTGTAGCAACAACAGACTCCCTCTCCACATTGACTAAGTAGGCTAGCCTATAAGGGCATGGTGATTATATCCACATCATAGCAAATAATTATCTAATTACACTATATTATCGCCTCTCCCCTTCTCCCCATGGTACTCTAATAATAATAATGATGATCAGTGTGGTACCTACCTGAGTGATGCTCTAGCAGCGCGGCTGTATCCCGGTCCCTTCCTCCACCGTTGCCTTAATACCATTGAATCCCGTTTGTTCCTGCACGTATGAGACTAGAGGCGTCAGTGGGAAAAAGGAAACCTCCGCTCACTTCCACAGAAGTGGCGCTGGGTCCTAAAGTCTGCTGTCGGAAATGACAGTACATTTCCTGTTGGTGACTCAATGTCCTCTGACGCGTTCACTTACTTCGTTATTTTATGCATTGTTCCCTCATCGAGCTCCCTCACGTCAACGATGACTTTTCACAGTACAGTACTATGCTGGGAAGAGAAAGTGCACAGTGTCATCTGTGTGCACCAATGTGCACGACATCAGATGCGAATGACTGCTCTATTGTGTGAAATTGTGATAATATGATAAATATGATAAATGATAGAAATCACATGAGTGATTCTCTTCTGAATGGTTTCACCCACATAATGCTGATTGACTAAAATCGGATTAAAAGTAGTCTGTACGTAACACTTGAGAACAGGGCTGGACTGGGACAAAAATTAGGCCCTGGCATTTTTGGCCCAGACAGGCCCACCCCAATCGGTCGGACCACACCCACCAGCACAAAAATACTTGCCTTATATACTCGTCTTATATACTGTGCTGTACAGTCATATGACAAACTGTAGTATTCCCCCAAACCACTACAAAGACGACTACATACAGTAAGCAATGGTACCAGTGCAAGTAGACCAGTGTACTCAGTGATCAGATTCCAGAGCGAATTTACGAACGCAGCCTTGTTGTTCTAGATTTTCTTTTCCATTATCAACCTATCATTGCGCTTTAGAGTAAAACAAAGCACGCAACTGTCGCGTCTATCTTTTCATGGCAACTCTACATTGTGATTTACAAGGGATATTAACAAATATTAAGTAATATTATTACTTGGTTACATTTTGCAATTGATCCGCGGTACACATACGTGCCGAACCGTGGGGGGCGATCCGTTACACCCCTACACAGCTACCTATATTTTCCTTACCGGGTCAACGGTTACAGGCTGACTCGGCCCCGCTTCTTCTGTATCCTCTCTATCCTCTGTATCTGTACCCTGCTCCCGCTCCTCCCTGCTAGCCTCCTCTTCAACCCTAACCCTAACCCTAACCCTAAACCTCTGTATCTGTACCCTGCTCCCGCTCCTCCCTGCTAGCCTCCTCTTCAACCCTAACCCTAACCCTCTGTATCTGTACCCTGCTCCCGCTCCTCCCTGCCAGCCTCCTCTTCAACCTGTTGCTGTTGCTGCTGTGGTAAACTTGAGGGTGCAGCAAACATGTCCCTAATGTTTACACATTTGGCAGCATCTGCCTCGAGTTTCTTTTAGTTTTTCTCCCTAAGTTTTTCCCAGCCTCCCTTCCGTTTTAGTGTGCTTTTGCGCTCCATCTCTCTCAGTATCTATCTAGTAACTAACCAGGCTAACTAAATTTATTTTGCCGGCCGCCTCGACCCAAAACTACCGCGAAACTGAGACGGAGGTCTGGTGCTGCGTGCGTGCGTGACCCCTGACCCCCCCCCCCTTCTCTCTGTTGATTGGGCCAGCCTGCAGTGTCTGTCTAGAAAATGGACCAATGGGCCGCTGTCCCTGATTTATGGGCCGTTCAATGGTAGCTTTCGATTTATGGGCCGTTCGATGGTAGCTTTCGGCCGGGCCGGCTGGTAAAAAAATAAAATAATAATAATAATATTATTTTTTTGCCGGTCGGCTCGGCCCAAAACTACCGCGGCCCACCGGGCAAATGCCCGGTATGCCAGATGGCCAGTCCAGCCCTGCTTGAGAATAATTTATGGATTCTGCTGTTTCCCATGGCAATTGTTGACTATGGCCTTTAACCACCAAGCTCTGGATCAGTCTAAGCAACAACTGAATGAATACATAAGTAGTAAGTCGCCTGAGAGCAGTTCAGGAATGGATGCCAGCCAAAGTTAAAGCCTTGGCTCTACACTCAGTTTATCAATATCAAGTAGGTCTCACTGACACAGACACACTGACACCATTACTCAATCATTAATCATTCTGAACCCAGTTGTGACTAAAAAGCTACATCAGGTGTAACCTTGTTGAGATGGTTAACTCACTCCTGAAGTTCAAATACTGTCAAATGTCTAGCTTCTCGACAGGGAAGCTGGTTAACATTGGATATTCGAAGAGACAGTCGTGTGTATTGGCAAGTCAGAGGTCACAAGTTCAAGACTCTGTCAGAGCCACTTGAATTGCAGGGCTACTGTTTGTAACCACTTGACGTCAGTTTCACAGGCAATTAGCTTTTAGAAACTCTCATTTGGCTAGCCTTGTCTGCCAGTCGTATCGTAGCTCCTTTGAATACACACGGGGAGGATTTATTTAAACCGGAGATTCAGTTGTAGATTGATGTGGCAATGTTTTCTGTCCGGTAACTGGGGAAAAGAGGAAGTACATGTCCTCCTGTGATGAGTGTGACCGAGCTGAGATGGTAAATTCACCACTCAAATTAAAATACCCCCAATCCACGCTGTTGATTGCTAGCCTTTCAATAGTGTAGCTGGTTTGCATCTGGTATTTGAAGAGACAGTCACATGTGTTGGCAAGCCAGAGGCCGCAAATTCAAGGCTCGGTCGGAGCAAATCGAATTCCAGGGCTACTGTTTGGAACAATTTGTTTGTTTCGTAAGCATGCAGGAATAAGGCCTGGCACTCAATCTGGTACTGTGGCTCTCTTATGTACTACATACCCAATTAAACTACAACACAATTAGATATCGCATTCTGACAGATAGTGAAAGGAACTCAGATAAACTTAGGCTATTCATTAAACGGGGAGAGAGTTATAACCATGGTAGTTAAGCAGGAAGCATGGCATTATCATGAAGAAGTTATTATGTTTTATACAGAGCCACAGCTTTTGAAATTCAATGTTAATCCTTTTTTATACTACAAGGGAAGGGGAAGCTACTTTCTAAAAATAGCCTGACCCCAGGTTACTACCACTGTAACAACTCACTGACTGGGGGCATGGACTGTTTACATGTAGCACACCACAGTACTTTGGTTAGCATGGCTTCCAGGGCTCTGTGGTCTCAAATGCTCTGACCCCTTAAAATTGTCTCCAGGGCATCATGTGAATCAATCACTACTGCCATTCTGAGTGCAATTCATTGTGGGAAAACGTCATACTGTTAGACTCCACTGTGTTTGAGTGAGGGGCATGCTGGGAGATTGAGTTTGCATACAGATCTAGGTCATCTAAGTACAGAAAAAGTGGACATATCTCACATACCACGAAAGAACATTTTACATACAACTACATTTAGTGTATTTAGAAATGTAATGATATATCACATATTGAATGGAAACATGTGGGCCTGCCATTTACCTGATAGAGCTCTGGATGCCACAGTATCTATGTACTAACACACATTTTAGGCAAACACAGTACTACTGGTAAAGACATTTCCATAACCCAGTAGAGTTTTGTTAGGTAAATAAACATGACCAGTTGGAATTATCCAGTCCAGTCCAGTACAGTCATTTATAGTGTCCATCCACATTGCAGTAGGAGCCCCATGGCAGGTCGGCATAAGGACAGTCGCATGTGAAAGCTGTAGGTGGTCACCGTGTTTCCATGTCCCCGGGGGGCTTCCATCCTTTCCCTGGTTTTGACCTGTGTGTATGTGTGAGCATGTGTGTGTTTGTATAATTGTTTTAGTGTTTAAAGAAAACCACAGTATTTGTTCAAGCCCCTCAGTATGGCAACATGATGCAACGGTCTGTAATGTAAAAAAGAGCTGAGAGAAACGTCAGACGATGGGTGGAGTCAGCTCACTTGTGGTTATGAGGATAATATATCATGTTTGAATAAACCAGGGGTTTGTCCTCAACGGGATCATACCACTTCCTCTCAGAGTGGGTGTGGGTGCTGTAGAGAGGGAGAATAGTATGTCAATAAACCCCTCAATATCCAATTGACTTAAGAAATTCCATTCCATTCCATCACATACTGTAAACTGTAGGTAAGTCTGACTGAGGTTATTTGACACATTTGCATTGCTCCTGTGTTATAAAGGATATACTTGTTACATGGTGGTCTTTCTACTGGGGAGTGGGATGCAGCTGTGTCTTCAGTGAAGCAGTATTTTTGTGAGTGAAAGCCCCCAGGCAACAAACCACACAGAGTCTAGGAGACAGAGAGCATCACATTCGACTACCTCATCATGACACAGCAAAACAGCAGAGGACCTGAGAATGACTTGTTCCTCATTGTGTCTGTGTTTGTGATTCATATTGAAGCTGGGAGCAGCTGAAGGTCATGGATGGAGTCAGATTATGTGGTAAACATGAAAAAGGTTGTCATATCTTGTCATGTCACTGTCAGTATCACATTGATTGGGCTGGAGTGGTTGGTCACACACACACAAACTCACAGACACACACAGACACAGACACAGACACACACACACACACACACACACACACACACACACACACACACACACACACACACACACACACACTTTCTCTCATGCTTGGAAAATCTTAAATCCTGCATACTTTTCTCTCCCAAAATTATGTGTTCTAAAATAAATCAGCAGAATGATTTGTTTATTGAAACAGTCCCAAATTATGAAGGGGGAACTACAAGTCAAAAAGCATTATGCAGAATCAGTACGAAGCTATTTGTCGCCACCTAGTGGTACAGTCAGACATGAGCCTGCAAACGGACGTGTCTGTGACACACACTTGCTAGCTACCGAAACGTGGGCGTTTCACGTGCGATGTTGTTGTTGTGCGTGTGCGTTCATTGACATTGACGTTCATTGACATTGACGTTCATTGACGTTGACGTTCATTGACATTGACGTTCATTGACGTTGACGTTCATTGACGTTGAATCCGACGCGCTGTATGACGTATCCCAAATCGCAGGCTTCGCTATTAGCTAATCGCATCATTTCAAATCGATCATTCATTTCGATTTAAAATCGATTAATCGTGCAGCCCTTTTTTCTGGACGTCATGGACAAGGCCGTTGAGACCAAATTCGATCATTTGATGCGGCCGATCCGCGATCCCAAGGAGAACTGGAACATTGACGTGGCCTCGGAGCTGACGCTTTACCAGGAGGAGGTGAACATAGATGAGAAAAAATGCTCAGCTATCTTTATGTATTAGCTTAAGTTACTACTAATGTTTTCGTCCGTTTCCATGGTAACTAGGGGCTCCGGCAGTAAAAAAAATATGTCATTAAATTGATTATTAGACGGAAATCTATCAAAGTAACAGATGCTAATCATGATAGCTAGCTGGCTCACAGTCACACACATCTCAGCTAGCTATCATGATTAGCTTCGATTTTCTGAGGTAAAAACTACCGTATTTTCCGCACTATAAGGCGCACCGGATTATAAGGCGCACCTTCAATGAATGGCCTATTTTAGAATTGTTTTCATATACAAGGCGCACCGGATTATAAGGCGCACCGGATTATAAGGCGCACTGTCGTTGTTTTTTTTTGACTGGGGTTGCGTTATGCATCCACTAGATGGAGCTGTGCTAAAGGGAATGTCAACACAACAGTCAAATAAAGTCAAACTTTATTAAGCGTTCTTAAACGTTGTTCAACGTTCAAACGTTGTTCAAACGTTAATGTGCATATTAACAATATTAACAATATTAACAATAACATATTAACAATATTAACAATATCTCCCAAACAATATAACAAGTTCACTCTTCTCCCAAACGTGGAGGGGAACGTTTCTTTGTCTTTGTAGACCTCAAGCTTCACATTCCAAAGGCATGGGTGTTCTACAATGACATGGAGACAGAGGGATGAGATGTTCATTAATTCAATTCAGTCAAACATTCAAACTTTATTTCAGTAAACACGTAGTAAAAGAAACAGTCTGATACCACTAAATCAAACGTTAGTGCATAACTCAACATTGTTCAGTTATGTATAACACGTAAAGCTCACTTTTTCAGTTCATTCCTCGTCCACGAATCCCTTGAATTATTCTTCTTCAGTGTCCGAATTGAACAGTTGGGTGAGTACGGCATCCATTCAGAGCACATGATAGCATAACAATAGCATAGCATTCGCGGAGATTCCAAGATGGCGGCCGTCGTTTACTGATTACCGTAATGCTGCAAGCGGTGCGGCTTTGTAGTTTACCAGTCGTACTGAAACATTGTATTATTATTAAAAAAAAAATATTGGTCATGTAATTTTTACATTTTGATCCATATATAAGGCGCACCGGATTATAAGGCGCACTGTCGTTTTTTTTTTTTGGGGGGGACTTTTAAGTGCGCCTTATAGTGCGGAGAATACGGTACGCTTATTCAATGTACTAGCTTTGAAGATTAGGTGTTGTGGATCCCGCTTCCACCTCGGCGCCGCTCGGTGAGACCAATCAGGCGCAACCGGAGACAGCTGCGCCGGCTCCAGCAGGTGTCTACAATCTCCGGAGGAGAGACCTGCATAATTGATCAAGCCATCTGTTACGGACTGGATCAAGTGGTCAAATGTGGTAGTACCCCAGAACAGACAGACACAGAGACTAGCGTAATAATAATGGTATTTATTAAAAGGGGCAGGCAGGCGGGGGGCAGGTAGGCAGGAGGGCAGGTAGGCAGGAGGGCAGGTAGGCAGGAAGGTAGGCAGGAGGGCAGGAAGGCAGGAGGGGGTAGTCGGCTGGTAGGCAGGGAGGCAGGAGTAGACTGGGGGAGGAGAGAAAACAAACAAACAAAATAAATAAAACGACTGGGAAAATAAACTGGTAATAACGGAGCTAGAGTTCACAGGAGACAGACGAGGGAGCGAGACGACTAACCACATAGGATCGGATTGATCAAGCGTCAGACGGCAGGTTGCGGGGCCTTTTATGCAGGTCTCTCCTCCGGAGAGTGTAGACACCTGCTGGAGCCAGCGCAGCCTGATTGGTCTCCCCGAGCGGCGCCGAGGTGGAAGCGAGTGGAGCCGAAGCATGTAAAAGACCCAGAATCTGTTACTTTGATAGATTTCCGTCTAATAATCAATTTAATTACATATGTTTACTGCCGGAGCCCATAGTTACCATGGAAACGGACGAAAGCATTAGTAGTAACTTAAGCTAATAAATAAAGATAGCTGAGAATACAGTTCATGTCAGTTGCTGAAAACAATGAACAACACATTACACATTCGTAATATATGGGAACCACATGTTTTAATGGTTCAAATGTCATCATCATCATCATCATCATCATCATCATCATCATCACATATGTATTGTAATATTTAGATACTGCTGGTAGTTGTTTGTCAACAGTCCTGGGGGGTTCAGAGCATACAGTACCGCGAGTTCAGGACGTCAGTGTACAAACTTGACTTCACCTGTTGTCTTATTGTGTTGTCCTGTCAGTTGGATGATATAACCATCACTTTTGACGGAGGGAGAACCACTCTGAACTTTGCAGAGGCAGCACTGGTCATCCAAGGCTCAACATTAATTTACAGCAAGAAGGTGAGTCCTAGAACAGTCCAACATGGGACCCACAGACCCAGAGGACATCCTCGTGGTGTGACGACTGTATATCTGGGCTATCAGAAGTCACAGACAGGGCTACGTCATCATGACAGCGTGATTTTAAAATGACCTCCGCTACATAATAATAATAATAATGCATTTTATTTATAGGCGCCTTTCAGAGCACTCAAGGACACCTTACAGAGCATCATTTAAAAACAAGCAACAGATTCAAACAGGTTAAAACAGTGATTCAAACAAACAAAAACAAGACAAAACCAAAGACTTAAAAACAACCAATCAGTTAAAAATACGCCAGTTTAAAAAGGTGGGTTTTCAGGCAGGATTTGAAGGTGGAAAGAGAATCAGTGTTGCGGATGTCTTGTGGGAGAGAGCAGTGGCGGCTGGTGCTAAAATGTTTGGGTGGGGCACAGGTTATGGGGGCATGCTCCACGGGGAAGAATATCAACTTTAAAATCTGGATTTACAGTCAATTTTAGCATGAGAATAGCTCTACCCTCCTGTACAGACCTCGCCATCCCCTCTACCCCCCTGTACAGACCTCTTCATCCCCTCTACCCCCCTGTACAGACCTCTTCATCCCCTCTACCCACCTCTACAGACCTCTTCATCCCCTCTACCCCCCTGTACAGACCTCTTCATCCCCTCTACCCCCCTGTACAGACCTCTTCATACCCTCTACCCCCCTGTACAGACCTCTTCATCCCCTCTACCCCCTGTACAGACCTCTTCATCCCCTCTACCCCTCTGTACAGACCTCTTCATCCCCTCTACCCCTCTGTACAGACCTCTTCATCCCCTGTACAGACCTCTTCATCCCCTCTACCTCCCTGTACAGACCTCTTCATCCCCTCTACCCCCCCTGTACAGACCTCTTCATCCCCTCTACCCCCCTGTACAGACCTCTTCATCCCCTCTACCCCCCTGTACAGACCTCTTCATCCCCTCTACCCCCCTGTACAGACCTCTTCATCCCCTCTACCCCCCTGTACAGACCTCTCCATCCCCTCTACCCCCCCTGTACAGAACTCTTCATCACCTCTACCCCCCTGTACAGACCTCTTCATCACCTCTACCCCCCCTGTACAGACCTCTTCATCACCTCTACCCCCCCAGTTTTCTCTACAGTTTCTACACGTCAACGTGTACCGAAACACTTGTTTCCAACGTGGTCCTACGTTTCTCCTACACCAAGACACATACAAAGAGCATAGAAACATACAAAGAGCATAGAAACATACAAAGAGCATAGAAGATACAATCAGAATACAGTCTGCCATTCCTTCTCCCAGCATCGATTTGGTTTTCCTATCATGACTGAAGGACAGATGATTCACTTACTTACACAAGTTTGACTTCGGTAATAGGTCCAGTTGCAATATCATCAAGTTGGGAACAAAAGATGCCTCCTTCTAATCCATTTGTTCAATTTGTTTACAAAGTCCGGTAGTGGAAAGCAGAACAACGCATTTGTTACTTCACATCCCGCTAGCCATGTTTTCTTCTCATACCAACCCCTCGTAAATCCTCGGTTATACGATTTTCCAATTTCCCCTGCCTTTGTATAAACTTGCTTTATAATTAAATTTGGTCTGGGTGGTCCTAATTCCTTTACTGTTAATTTCTCCTGGTTGCTACGACGGCTGAACGGTGTTTGTTTTAAAGATTCAACCGCAGGTGAACGAACGTGATCTGAAATGTAGGTTAAAGCTACGCCGGCCGTATGACATGACGTAAGCACGTACGATTCTTTGTGCATGTCCCAAAACCCCATAGACAAATGACCGAATGGCCTGAAGTTACCAAAATAGATTTTACATGCAAGTCTACGAGAACAGCCTAGTGCAACTTCGAGTAGACTGAAAGTTGCCCTGAAAGGGGCGGGACTTGAAGCTGATTGGAACATACTCCACAGAACACTAGCTGATTGGACTATGATATACTCCACAGAACACTAGCTGATTGGACTATGATATTCAGAAGCAACACTGTCTAGAAGTCATAGAAAAAAAATATCTCTCTTCTCCCTTTGGTGGGGCATTGTCCAATTGCCCCTAATGAACCAGCCTCCCCTGGGAGAGAGTTCCAGAGACGGGGGGGGCAGAGTGACTGAAGGCTCTAGACCCCATAGTGGTCAGGCAGGCAGAAGGTATAGTGAGTTGAAAGGCAGCGGAGGAACGGGTAGTGTGAGAGGGAGTGTAGGTGTGAAGGAGTTCAGAGAGATATGGGGGTGCAAGATTGTAGACGTATACTGATCTTGTTTCACAGTGTATACATTTTGTTGTCATATACGCTGAGTCCTGCCATATGTGTATGGGAGTACAATGACATTCTTAATCGCAAGCTCACCTCTTTGAGAACACAGAATGCAGTAGAAACACAATAAGGCAATAACATCGCAATACATGAGCAGCACGGACTGCTATACACAAGAACCCAATGGCAGAGGTAACTGGTGTCTATACACAAGAACCCAATGGCAGAGGTAACTGGTGTCTATACACAAGAACCCAATGGCAGAGGTAACTGGTGTCGAGTGAAATCCATCGGTGTTTGGTCTTCCTTCAGGTGGACCACCTGTACAACATGGTGTTCCAATTGCGGGACTACATCTCCGGCAGAGACAAGTGAGTCAGTTCTACTGCCCCTGAACACACACACACACACACACACACACACACACACACACACACACACACACACACACACACACACACACACACACTTATAGTAAGCCACAGCCATACCGATATACACACACACGCACTTATAGTAAGCCACAGCCTTACAGAAATACACACACACACACACACACACACACACACTTATAGTAAGCCACAGCCTTACAGACATACACACACACACACACACACACACACACACACGCACACACACACACACACACACACACACACAGAGTGTCTTATTGCGGTGGTCTCTCTCTCCAGGCGGAATAAAGAGGATGCTGCATCTGGAGAGGATGGTGCGAAGAAGACCAGAAAGCACATGGATGATATTGAGGTACAAACGAGAGAGCGAGAGAGAGAGAGAGAGGGGAGGGGGGGGGGGGGGGGGCGGTGGGCGTCACAGGTGCGGGAGGTTGGATTTGAATGGGAATGGACTGGTTGTTTAAACCCATTCAGTATTTGGGAGATTGTCTGAAATGTTTTGGTTCAAGCTGTGTGTGTTGCTTTGTTCCAGTTCGACTCCCTCGACCACGTCTCCACTATGGTCTCTCAGAACACGGACATGAAGGAGTCGACCGCGGTGAGTGGTCCCAGGAGACCGTCTGTGTACATCAGATGCTCCTCTGAAGTGTTATATAATAATAATAATAATAATAATAATAATAATAGATTTAATTTAAAAGTGCCTTTCTCAAACTCAAGGACACTGTACAGAAAACAAAGAGAAGCCAAAAAATAAAAATAAAAAACTGAGCAAAAATATGAGATAAAATCATATTAAAAAAGAACGAAGAAAGTTGTAAAAGCTTAGGCAGCTATGGGGGGATAGTGTTACTCAGGACCTCTGCCATGCTGTAGGAAGGCCAGTCTGAACAGATTGGGGCCTTAAGAAGTTTGAATGAGTGTAATGTTAGCTTGTAGAGACGTTCGCTTTTAGCAGCCCGCTATCTCGCTAACTTTAGTAAGAGTCTATTAAAAGTCCAGCCACTGTGTCGTGCTGCTAGCTGGACCTGGGAGAGATATGGCTCTAATGGCGTTGCTCTGTTGTACTTGGGAAGCTTCACTAAGGTTCTGGTCGCGGCTGTCGAACGTGTCTCGCCGGGTGTGGTAGGCAGCGGTGGTGGCCTGTCGACAGCCGTGGTGCCGGTGCTGGTAACCGTCTTTGTAATGGGAAGTCTCTGTAATGGGACATTAGGGTTGTGAGGCGCTGGAGCCGTCAGCGGGGATGGGGTCACTTCTGCTTCCTGCCGGAGCCGCCTTCCATCGCGTCGCGTCTTCTGAGCGGCAGGGTAGTTGGGTGGCTCGTTCCATCTCCGCTATGGCTTGCTTCATCTCGTAGAGTTCTCTTTCCATCGTCACCTTAGTAGACTTTATCCCACTTCTGAAACCAATGTGGCGATTGTGGAAAGGAGTTAACTCAGAAGATGAGGATTCGAGTTCACAAATCATATCTGTGTCCCATACACCACATGATTCTAAATACTTTGGTTTAATTGTATAATCAAAACACGCACCGAACAATGCACAGTGAACAGGCGCTACCTATCTCCCCAACACAGTCAGTCACGGTTTGTACCATTACAATTGTCCCCCATAATAATAATCCTTTGCGCTGCTTCGTAGATTCTGATTGGTTGCCAGCCAGCTGCTGTCGTCATAATACAAAAACGTTTCCCCGTCTGTAAGATATTACTGTTGTAGGAACTGTCAGGGAAAAACCTTCCACTGGGCAAAAGCTACCGGGGGTGCGGCCTAACGCGTCACGCACGCGCACGCGTCACGACCTGGCGACTGTGGAATTTAAGGAATTTAAGGAATTTAAGCCCAGGAGGGAGTTAGCGATTAGCGATGTTTAGCTTAGCTTAGTTTAACAGAAGTATCTTCACTTTTAACATGACTTCCCGTGGTCGTAGAGGGCTGGTCGACGGCTTAAAATGACCGTGTAGACCGTGTAGAACTTATCCAGCTATAGTCTTGTGTTTCTACCCCGGGCATAGCCGGTGTTATTCACGGACAAACACTCCTGTTAGAGTGGTCTGATCAGCAGATCATTTTCTCATAAAGTTGCAAACGCAACTCAGCAATTCAACTTAATTTAAAAAATGCGCGTTTCGTTCAAGATCCATTAGAGTAGGACATGTACAGTTATGATAACTACAGTCATATGTAACTTTTGGACTAGTATAGTAGTTGATATTGTAATAAAACGTGCCAATGTCAGACGATGAACAAACACACCACGAGTCCACACTGATTCAGAAAACAGAATAAACTTTATATATAAATACACAACACTTCAGGGGGCTAACGTTTGCAAAAGAACTGTACAGGTTACAATCAGGTATATAATAATAGTTAGGGAGTAACATATCATTCACAAATTCAACAATAATAGAACAGATAAATACACAGATAGCCCTGCTACGTCCTCCGTGAGGGCCCGTTCCCCTGTACATAAGTCCCTGTCCAGCCCTGCTACATCCTCCGTGAGGACCACCTCTACCACATCCTGGTGGTGTGTCTGAGGTGGTGGTGGTGTGTCTGAGGTGGTGGTGGTGGTGGTGTGTCTGAGGTGGTGGTGGTGGTGTGTCTGAGGTGGTGGTGGTGTGTCTGAGGTGGTGGTGGTGTGTCTGAGGTGGTGGTGGAGGGTTGGGGTAACATCTGGGAGGTTAGGGGATAACATCTGGAGGGTTGGGGGTAACATCTGGAGGGTTGGTGGGTAACATCTGGGGGGTTAGGTAACATCACACCAATCAGCTCTCCTGTTGAGGTAAGCAATAACCATCTTGTTAGTGTAAACACACAAACAAGCACAGATATGTACAGTCAAAATAACATTTTGTGAGTAAACACATTTCTAAATAATCCCTATTCAATGTGACTTACCAGTGTACTGGGTGGATGGGGATGAAAGGTAACTGTCCAGATGTAATTTTGTCCAAAACATCTTGGTGCTGTGTGAATGAATGAGCATACATTTAATGTATTAGTAATGAAACAATCAATATGAACATTTAAAAATAACAATGATGTAATTGTGGCTCATACTTGCAGTAGCCTGAGGTAGAGGTGGTCCTCTCTGAGGATGTGGTAGAGGTGGTCCTCACGGAGGATGTGGTAGAGGTGGTCCTCACGGAGGATGTAGCAGGGCTGGACAGGGACTTATGTACAGGGGAACGGGCCCTCACGGAGGACGTAGCAGGGCTATCTGTGTACAATCTGGAAAATACTTAAAAAACAACTTTACAAGCAGTACAAACAAATTCATTAGGAAACATAATATTAATTGACACACAAGACGAATGGAACAACTTGAAACACCTCCTGCAGGATACCTGAAGCTCTGGTCGGATGGTCCTCCTGCAGATGCAGTGCACACTAACGTCCATAGTGTACACTGACT
The DNA here is from genome assembly GCF_963989245.1 of Nansenia antarctica. Taxonomy (NCBI): domain Eukaryota; kingdom Metazoa; phylum Chordata; class Actinopteri; order Argentiniformes; family Microstomatidae; genus Nansenia; species Nansenia antarctica. The sequence goes on along the minus strand of NC_137675.1, from coordinate 57,737,756 downwards.
GGGCCTTGCGTGGACACCGTATGGAGCTGGGGAATGGTGTCAGGTGCCCAAACTGAAAGCAGGAAAAGAGGTGCTTACGCATAGCAGACTGATTATATTCCTTGCTTGCTGGGTCCTCACCTCTGCAGCATGTGAGACTGTTCGCAATAGCAAACAGCCCACAGTCTGAGCTGCCTCTCTGCTGCTGGACATCAGGCCACTGCAGAAGGACCTTGGGACCTGAAAAAGAGAGGAGACCTGTTATTTGAGAAATGAACTCCTCGGTCGACCCTTGACCAGCGGAGTCATAAATGTTAACAGTACCTACCTCGCAGTTGATGTTACTTACCGTAACCCAGTGATTTGAACAAACATTTAAAATCTGAACAAACCCCTGGGTTGATGCAGGCACGGAGGAGAGGAGGGAGAGGGACGTTGTGGCGTAGAGGCCTCCTACATGGGGATGTTGAGCCTGTAAAAGAGCCTGAGCATGGTCAATGGAGAGATCATTCAGCCAACAATTGGGAGTCAGAACGATAGGCCTAAGCACCTCCAACCCGCTAGGTAAAGCTGGACAGGCCTGCCCCAGCTGAACATCTGTGATGGTGACATCTAGCAGCTGAGATGGTGCCTAAAAAACATAATGATGTTGGGTTAAAGGGACTGTCATGTTACAGTACTCAGCCATTGGAATTTTTATTATTTAAAATGAATGAAGCTAGGATTTTTAAGTGTACCTGAAGTGAGTCCCACTCCGGCTCAGAGTTTAGCGGTTCAGGGTCATCAGAACACACTGGCTCCGGTGGATGGGACACAGCTTTCTGAGTGGGCGGGCAGGCTCGGAATCCTTAAGTCAATCAACAAAACAATTTTAGAATGACATCTTGTGGTAAAAAAAATACAGTTTCACATTACATTAACTTTAAAATGTGAACTGTATGTTACACTTACTCGTCCGCAGAGGCTTCACTGAGGCATAGGGGGTTTTGGTTCCCAGTTGTTGGCCATCCAAGGTCTCCAACTGCACCAAATTGTTGTCCCCAACCTCAGTCACCCTGAAGAAAATATGTATTAATAATGGCAAAATTGGACATCACACATCACCCTCTCATTCTGAATATTCTTAAAAGTCTAACATTTACCGGTACTTAGTTGGCCAGTCTGGGTCCATTGTGCCACCAGGTCTCCCACGTTTCCTCTCATTCTTCTTCAGGACCTCCATGCCCTGGAGGATCTCAAACCGCTTGGTTCCCTTCTTGATCCTCTTCCGGTAGCTTTCCCGCTGTTTCTCCTGGGCCTTCTCCACCTTGAGCCGCACCTTGATCGTTGAAGAAAAAGCGAAGCAGCAGAGATTGTAATTCTCTGTTGTGCAGTATAGCTCTGTATATTGCTGAGGCATTGTTATTGCTTTAGCAGTTACTTAGCATCACTCAGGTGGTTGTTCAGTATATAGTTGTGTAATATCTTTCACCTCGTCAAAGACCTCCTCATCCTTCTCAGCCCTGGCGTGGAGATAGTCTGCAGCGGTGTCTTCATTAATCTCGTCCATCTCCACAAAAGGACGGTCGCCTGTGATCTGAAATGAGAGGCAAATAGAGATACGCAATACATACATTTGCATAGAGTTAGTGTTTTATTTTTTGTTTATATTGAGAATCAATTTGCAAAACAAATTATATATTATAAGAACAATAATATCAAGAGTTGATATACCTCACAGGACAGCCGTGGCTCCCGACCGTACATCAGGCGGTAGGGCGAGTACTTGGTGGAGGCCTGGACGCTGGTGTTATGTGCGAAAAGGATTAACTTAAGGTTGTCCTCCCACCGTTCCTGGTGCCCTTCCAGAGATTTCCCGATAGCCCTCTTGAGTGTTTGATTGGTCCGCTCGTCCAGTCCGTTGGTCTGGGGATGGTAGGCAGAGGTAATCCGGTGCTTCATCCCCCACTTCTCAAACAAAATCTGGTTGACCTAAAAGTAGTAAGACAGAAGTCATTAGTTTTGTCCATACAAGTATGTCCATAACTGTTACAAGATCATATGTTTTAGCAAGTACATGACCTTGTTGCAGAACTCTTTGCCCTGGTCAGTCAGGATGACCTCCGGCGCACCATGGGTGTGGAAGATGTCTATCAGGGCCTGGGATGTTGCCACTGCCGTCTTGTCCTAGCAGTGTATACACACAGGATATGGTACTATTATATTAATACTTATAATGTTAATTTTAAGATGAAAATTGGGATACATGGTGATGAACTGTTCAAGTACAATACATTCAAGTATTTTAAAAAGCATGGTCATGATCATTATATTTGAGAAAACAACACTAAACACAGATATAACACACCTTGATAGGAATGGCCTCCACCCACTTGGTGAAGAAATCTGTCGCTGTGAGGCAGTAGCGATTGCTATTCTTGGATGAGGCCTTGAACGGTCCGATGAGGTCCACACCTAGCAAGAAAAATGTGTTGGCATACTCTAACATTGGACAAGCGGAAGTAAAACATTCACACTAAAAGAGCATACTGAAAGAAAGCATGATGGGAAACAAGTCAAAACCCAAAAAATTAATTGGGATATAAAAGTGTAGAACTCACCAATCATGTACCACGGTGAAACAGGCTTGATGCTCTTCAGCTCAGGGGCTTCAGTCTTCACCTTCTCAAACCTCTGGCAAGCCACGCAGGTACGGACCTTGAAACAAACAGTAAAGTGCAAGTTGAAATGAAATGTGAATGAATGAATGAATATTATCTGTGTGTAAAATACAATCTTGCTACTGTTTGTAAAACATAAAAACTAACTAAAGAAATAATAGATTTGCTTGCCCAGTCTTCCACATCCTTCACAATGCCAAACCAGAAGAAGCGCTGATTAATCTTGCCAATCATGCGCTTCTTTCCGAAGTGACCGTCATGGACCTCGGTCAGCACTGCCTCCCTTTCCTCGTCTGACATGATGACCCTCCTTGGTGGCTGTCCCTCCTTCTTGGGCCTCAAATACATGCGACCATCTACAACATAAAAAGGATTAGAGAAAAGAGACCAGGACTTGTTAAATAATGTTTTTTTGTTGTTGTTGTTGTTTTTTTACAGTAGTACACTACTTTATTGCTTTATGGGTTAATTTAACAAATCTTACCCTGAAGCATGTATTTCTCAGCTGCTCTCCGGAGAACACGCTTCTTCTCTGCAGACATATCCTCCTGGAACTGGTCTGTGGACAGATATAAGAAAATGTCACTGTGGCTAGTATAGGATGCCATTGTGTGTATATATATATATATATTAAAAGGAAATGATAGGGTTATCTGTAGTAGTTCTCTGTAGTAGCGTCGTGTAGTTCTCTGTAGTAGCGTCGTGTAGAATGATAGGGTTATCTGTAGTAGTTCTCTGTAGTAGCGTCGTGTAGAATGATAGGGTTATCTGTAGTAGTTCTCTGTAGTAGCGTCGTGTAGAATGATAGGGTTATCTGTAGTAGTTCTCTGTAGTAGCGTCGTGTAGAATGATAGGGTTATCTGTAGTAGTTCTCTGTAGTAGCGTCGTGTAGAATGATAGGGTTATCTGTAGTAGTTCTCTGTAGTAGCGTCGTGTAGAATGATAGGGTTATCTGTAGTAGTTCTCTGTAGTAGCGTCGTGTAGAATGATAGGGTTATCTGTAGTAGTTCTCTGTAGTAGCGTCGTGTAGCAGGTGTTTCCACAGCGCAGCGTCGTGTAGCAGGTGTTTCCACAGCGCAGCGCACTAGAATGAACAGCGCACTAGAATGACGTCACACTCGCCAGCTGGTCTGAATCAGTGTGGACTCGTGGTGTGTTTGTTCATCGTCTGACATTGGCACGTTTTATTACAATATCAACTACTATACTAGTCCAAAAGTTACATATGACTGTAGTTATCATAACTGTACATGTCCTACTCTAATGGATCTTGAACGAAACGCGCATTTTTTAAATTAAGTTGAATTGCTGAGTTGCGTTTGCAACTTTATGAGAAAATGATCTGCTGATCAGACCACTCTAACAGGAGTGTTTGTCCGTGAATAACACCGGCTATGCCCGGGGTAGAAACACAAGACTATAGCTGGATAAGGTCTACACGGTCTACACGGTCATTTTAAGCCGTCGACCAGCCCTCTACGACCACGGGAAGTCATGTTAAAAGTGAAGATACTTCTGTTAAACTAAGCTAAGCTAAACATCGCTAATCGCTAACTCCCTCCTGGGCTTAAATTCCTTAAATTCCACAGTCGCCAGGTCGTGACGCGTGCGCGTGCGTGACGCGTTAGGCCGCACCCCCGGTAGCTTTTGCCCAGTGGAAGGTTTTTCCCTGACAGAACCACTAACAAGTAGTTTTTTTTTTTTTTTTTTTTACAGATCAGTGGAATTTAGAAAATAAAGTCTTTAAATGGCATGTCAGATGTATATGCTAGCATGTCATGTAGCTATATGTAAGTGTTAATTTAACAACCTCAATAACGGGATTTTCAGCCTCTAGTTAGCCAGCCAACCAAACCATCATGTGCACCATCATGTCACTGTCATAAAGACTCGGTGTTACTAGTCAGTCCTTTCTAATGGTGGTGAGTGTTCTGGAATTCTTTGGCAATAGTAACTTTAAGTTGTTTTGGCCAAGTTGATGTTTCTGTATTATATGTGTGTGCTTATGTGTATTATATGTGTTATATGTTCATATATCGTCTGTGTGTGTTGCTGCAGGTTGGGAGACCAGGATGTGAACTTGGGAGCAAAGACCTTTTGTGAAGCGACACTGTCAGAAACACCTGCTGTCATTAACCATTCTGACTGAGATTTCTCAGGTTACTTGCATCTTGATTTTGGTGTGGTGGTAGGAGCTTTGAGAATAGTTGAATTACACTGTATTATACTCATTCAGGGTAACAGTGTACTCCTCTGGGAAACGTGATTACATAAAAAAGGGTAATTCTCTTAAGGCACATTGAAGCTGCACAGTTCTTAAAATAAATGTAGTTTTTTTTTCCATTTTCAGTTGGAATTGTTATAAGCAGTACATGTGCATAGAGTTGAATTGTTTGTTAAACTTTCCTATCAAGGGTTTTTGTTTGGCATAAATTGAAAGTTAAACATTTCGTCCCAGAGTCATTCTGTTTGAATTGACAAGCTTTATTTGTATGCACAATTTACAGCAATGCACATTTGTATTTATACATATGTTCTCTTTCCACTTTAAATGTTAACAAAAGCTTATTTTCTTTAAGAAAACAGGGGATATGTTAAATAACATTTACCAACAAAAACAAACACATCAGTATTCATTATGAACTACAAACAGGCATTGATACGTTAGTCCACCTCTTCAATGGTTGGCCCCTGGGAGGTAGCACCAGAGCTGGAACGTTCCTGTGCTCCCTGGTACAAATTGGTGATGATGGGGTTACACACTTTCTCCAACTCTTTCAGTTGATGCTCATACTCTTCTTTGTCAGCCAGCTGGTTGTTTTCCAGCCAGGAAATGGTTTGGTTACACTTTTCAATTACTTTCTTCTGGTCCCCTTCACTAATTTTGCCCTTCATGTTATCGTCTTGGACGCTGCTCTTCATGTTAAAAGCAAAGGCCTCAAGGGAGTTCTTGGCCGTTATCTTCTCCCTCTGGATGTCATCTTCAGCTTTGTATTTGTCAGCGTCCTGCACCATCCGCTCAATCTCCTCTTTGCTGAGTCGGCCTTTATCATTGGTGATGGTGATCTTGCTTTGTTTACCCGTGCTTTTGTCCGCTGCAGACACATTCAGAATGCCGTTAGCATCAATGTCAAAAGTCACCTCAATCTGAGGGACTCCTCTTGGAGCGGGCAGGATTCCTGAAAGCTCAAACTTCCCTAGCAGGTTATTGTCCTTGGTCATGGCTCTTTCCCCCTCATAAACCTGAACCAGGACCCCAGGCTGGTTTTCAGAGTAAGTGGTGAAGGTCTGTGTTTGTTTGGTAGGGATGGTTGTGTTGCGTTTAATGAGGGCGGTCATGACTCCTCCAGCCGTCTCGATACCCATCGACAGAGGTGCCACATCCAGTAGCAGCAGGTCCTGGACGTTCTTGGAGGTGTCACCCATGAGGATGGCGGCCTGGACAGCAGCACCGTAGGCCACCGCTTCATCTGGGTTGATGCTCTTGTTAAGATCCCTGCCGTTGAACAAGTCCTGCAGGAGTTTCTGGATCTTGGGGATTCGGGTGGAGCCTCCAACTAGGACGATGTCATGAATCTTGGCCTTGTCCATTTTGGCATCCCTGAGGGCTTTCTCCACAGGCTCCAGAGTTCCCCTAAAGAGGTCAGAGCACATCTCCTCAAAGCGTGCCCTTGTGATAGAGGTGTAGAAATCAATGCCCTCAGACAGAGAGTCAATTTCAATGCTGGCCTGGGAGCTGGAGGACAGAGTTCTCTTGGCCCTCTCACATGCTGTGCGCAGCCTCCTCAATGCCCTCTTGTTCTGGCTAATATCTTTCTTGTATTTCCTCTTGAACTCTTCCATAAAGTGGTTGACCATGCGGTTGTCAAAATCCTCCCCACCCAGGTGAGTGTCACCTGCGGTTGCCTTCACCTCAAAGATGCCGTCCTCAATGGTCAGGATAGACACATCGAAGGTGCCCCCACCCAGGTCAAAGATCAGGACGTTGTGCTCTCCCGATTTACCTTTGTCCAGGCCGTATGCGATGGCAGCTGCTGTGGGCTCGTTGATAATCCTCAACACATTCAGCCCAGCGATCACTCCAGCATCCTTAGTGGCCTGCCGCTGTGAGTCATTGAAGTAAGCGGGAACAGTGATAACAGCATTGGACACCTTCTGCCCAATGTAGGCTTCAGCAATCTCTCTCATCTTCACCAGGACCATAGAAGAAATCTCCTCAGGATAGAAGGATTTGTTCTCACCTCGGTATTCTACTTGAAGTTTAGGCTTTCCGCCATCACTGACAACCATGAAGGGCCAGTGCTTCATGTCAGATTGCACCACCTGCTCATCAAACTTTCGGCCAATCAGTCGCTTGGCGTCAAACACAGTGTTGTTGGGGTTCATGGCCACCTGGTTCTTGGCCGCATCTCCAATGAGTCTCTCTGTGTCTGTAAAGGCCACATAGCTGGGGGTGGTTCTGTTGCCCTGATCATTGGCAATGATTTCCACTTTCCCATGCTGGAACACCCCCACACAGGAGTAGGTAGTGCCCAGGTCAATGCCAATAGCTACACCCTTGGCTGAGGACATCTTGATGTTTGAAGTTAGTAGGCTACAAAAGAATGAGAGTAGAAGTTAGAGAAGTGTATTTAAAATGGAAAATTGTGCAAATCCTTTCAATTTTCCACATAAAATTGCAGAGCTGCAACCCTTAACTCCCCACTCAGTGATTTCTCTATACCAGAGGTGTACAACTGAAGGCTACTGTTTACACACTTTTGGATGAACATGCCATTCTGTTACAATACATAATGATTAACATACAATACATAATGATTAACAGTTGCAATATTCAAACTGAATGTTATTTATCTATGACTAGGCTACTATTGTACTGGGAGGAACATAAAATCACATAGTTTGTCACCCCACACGCCTTACCGTCTATTCGTTAATCTGCTATTCTATTGGTTTTACCAGTGCAGCTCGTACCCCCACTATTTTTCTGGTACTCCGTACCCGACTGTACAAACTTACTTTTACCCCCGGATAAGACAGTTTTACTACTCTCATTAAGGTATTCAGAAAGTATTTTTTTTCTTTGCCTTATTGATTAGCGTTTGATTACTCTTACCCAGCACAAAGGTTTTTTCTTACTTAATGTAGACACCAGGCAAGCTAATTCAATTACATTTGGGATACTATTCAGGCAGATTAAAATAACCTTAATGACACGGCATGCATAATCAAGCTAACCACGTTTTAATACAGCATATGAAAAAGAGTAGGCTAAACAGCACACCCCAACATATCTCCTGTGAACTAGCGGTAACGAACCCAGAATCTGTATCTGAGTTTGAGACTATGTAGCGGTAGGCCAATTAAATTGGGATGACATTACCACAGTTAATTAATTATACGTGAATCTACTGTTGTATCACTGCAAAACTCGTAATCTTACTGAAAAACATAATGAGCATGTATTGCTTGTTATTTTTACACACCTATTAATAAACACGAAAGTTATAAACGTATGACTCATATTACTGATGATATTGTTTATAACAATACAATTTCAACAAGATGCAGCATTAATTTCAGTTCTCATCACACTCGAAAAACGTCGGACTACTTACAGTGTAGGGAATTAGTAGGGAAAAGCTTGTGGAAAAAGTTCGTCCTCTCAATCTTCGCTGTTAAATCGTATTTTTTGTGTCGATGTCCAGACTGTGAGAAACTCACCTATATATATCGTTGACATTGTTTTCTCGACATTTCTCGATCTTTCAGTGCGATTCCTCACTGACCAATGAGAGCGCTGCATTCCGGTGCGATGACGCGTGCATGTGACGAATATTTTCGGAACTCTTTCTACAGTGTTGGAGAAGCTTCGAAAGTTGCCAAGAAAGCACTTTCACTTTTATTATTAGGTGGGCTTGCCAAGTCCAACTATTGTTATTCGACATACTTATTAGGTGAGCTTGCTTCAGCAATTGTTCTTCGACATACTTATTCATATTCATATTATTATCATTATCATTGTTATTATTATTATTATTATTATTATTATTATTATTATTATTAATCACTAGCTTTTCAATGACGTAGCTGGTTTACATCTGAAATGGTTTCTCCCCTAAAAATTGTCTCCAGGGCATCATGTTAATCGACCACTATTGCAATTCTGAAATCCATTAATTGTGGAAAACATCATACTGTTAGACTCCACAGTGTTTGAGTGAAGGGAATGCCGGGAGATTGAGTTTGCATTCAGATGTCTTTTGTTTATTGTGGGGTTTTGAATGTTTGTCTCAGCAAATAAGATGCACAACTTTCCATTTGTCCTACTAAAGTGGACATATCTCACATACCACAAAATAAAACATTTTGGCTTGTATATTTAGAAATGTAATGATATATCTCATATTGAATGGAAACATGTGGGCCTGCCATTTACCTGATAGAGCTCTGGATGCCCCAGTATCTATGTACTAACACACATTTTAGGCAAACACAGTACTACTGGTAAAGACATTTCCATAACCCAGTAGAGTTTTGTTAGGTAAACATGACCAGTTGGAATTATCCAGTCCAGTACAGTACAGTCATTTATAGTGTCCATCCACATTGCAATATGAGCCCCATGGCAGGTCGGGACAGTCGCATGTGAAAACTGCAGATGGTCACCGTGTTGCTATGTAAGGGGTCCCTGGGGGGCTTCCATGCTTTCACTGTTCACACAGGTTTTGACACCTGTGTGTATGTGTGCGCATGTGTGTGTTTGTATAATGGTTTTAGTGTTTGAAACATAAAGAAAACCACAGTATTTGTTCAAGCCCCTCAGTATGACAACCTGATGCAACGGTCCGCAATGTAAAACGGTGGATGAGTCAGCTCTTTTGTTACAGGCGCGGTTGTGAGTCTATGTCCTGTTTCAACAAACCAGGGGATTGTCCCCAACAGGATGGTGGCTTGTGGCTTCTCTGCAATGGAGCTGGGACAGGAAAATAAAGGACACCGTTGTAGCTGATCTAACCCTCATAAGGGGGAGAGGGTCCATTTTTTATTATTATTAAAGACTTGGTTAGTTACTGTAGGCTACTTCTCAGAAATACAGTTGACTTTGTGGCAGATAATAGGAGAGAATAGTATGTCAATAAAACCACTCAATATTCAATTGACAAGAGACAGGCATTAATGAATCTGGGAGCAGCTGAAGTTCATGGATGGATACTGACAAGAAATGTACCAACTATGCCTTTCTGTGGTATGGGTTGCCACTTGCCACCTCTTCTGTTTGGTTAAAGCAAGGGTGACACATGGGTACACTACACTCTGGGGAGGTCCAATGTGTGCGTGCAAATCAAATAAATCAAACGGTCCCAAATTGTGAAGAATTGCAGAAAATAATCTTTAAAATACCATTCATTTTCTAGATGACCTGGCGCGACATGATAGAAAGTTAACAAATCGTCTTTGCAACTTCAGGAAATTGGCAAGAAGAAAAAATATATAATACTGTAAATACGCGGAAGGGACTCCAAGTCAAAAAGCATTATGCAGAATCAGTACAAAGCTATTTGTCGCCGCCTAGTGCTTCAAGTCAAACATGAGCCTGCAAAAGGACGCGATTCGTGTGAGACACAGTAACGTATTGTAATTGTACAAATATTGTAATATAAAATATATTTGATAAAATATGTGGACTATCACTTATTTGAGGTACTTTTAACGGAGAGAATGATTTATTTCAACTAATTAGTAACATCAGAGGTACTCTCTCTTTGGTAACAGTGACACACAAAAAGGGGGGTTACGTTTCCCTCCGGTAAGATATTACTGTTACGCTGATTGTGGGAACCACAGCGAGGGCTGTCTCAAAGTTGTTTTTACAGGTAAATGGCATTTAGAAAATTAACTGTTTATGGCATCTGGCAGATGTATATAATATCATGTCGTGTATCTATACGTGTGTTAATCTATCAACTCAAATAACGGGGTTTTCGGCGTTTAGTTAGCTAGCTAGTTAGCCAGCTAACCAGACCATCATGTGCACCATCATGTCCCTGGCACTGCAGGCTGTTCCAGCGCTGACAACCCTGACATACATTCGCTGATTTTGGTGTAACTCAGTCCTTCACTACGTGTTGTAGTTTGTTATAGATCTATGTGTTCTAAATTGATGAGATTGCGTTCTGTTAACGGCATTAAGAGCATTTCATTGACTAATTCTGGCAGTTTTCAGCTGCCATGCTCTTTCATGTACAAACTGAAACAGTGAGATTGAGGAGGTGATATTATGTAGCTGAATCTTAGCCGGCTATCAAATTAACATGTCCCCCTTTGAGTTTTTGTTTGTTTGTTCTCAACGGTGTTTAAACGTCAATGATTGGCCTACCCCATTGGTCTACTAACATTGATCCTTTGATCTTAATGTTTACTGACTCTGATGTCAAAGTTGCCTGGTTGCCTCCTCCATCATCAGCAACAATTTGAAAACACAAGATCGGAAATGGGAGGGGTGGGTGGGCTGCAGCAATCTGATGCAAAGGGAGTTTTTCACTCTGTCCCAATGTAAAATCGTCCCAACACTAACCTCCTCTCTTTTCCTTCCCCATGTAAAGTGAGGTTCGTACGCTGCTGTAATGGACAAGCTGAAGGGCTTTGACTTCTGGCAGACCACTCTGAAGGGGGCACGTTATGTCGTGGCGCCTATGGTGGACCAGAGTGAGCTGGCCTGGCGCCTCCTGAGCCGTCGCCATGGCGCCGAGCTCTGCTACACTCCAATGCTGCATGCACAGGTGTTTGTGCGTGACGCCAACTACCGTAGAGATAACCTGTACAGTGAGGTGTGCCCTGAGGACAGACCCCTTATCACACAGGTAAGGACAAACTCCCACATACACCTCATCACACTGGGGGAAGACTTATACATAACACACACACACACACACACACACACACACACAGACAGACTGGTGAAGATAGGGCAGCATGTTCACTGACTTATTGTTCAACCATCACCATCCTTTTTGTTTTCGTCTCAGTTCTGTGCCAACGACCCAGAAGTGTTTGTGAAAGCGGCTCTACTGGCCCAGGACCACTGTGACGCCATTGACCTCAACCTGGGCTGCCCTCAGATGATTGCCAAGAGAGGTACTCTCACCCCTCCACAGCACACTCAGAGAAGACAGTGAGTGCTTGATGTATGGGGGTTCACCTGTTTTCAATGATCTTGTTCCACAGGGCACTACGGAGTCTTCCTACAGGATGAGTGGGATTTGCTGGAAAAGATGGGTGAGTTCATAAAGTAAACGGAGAAAGAGTAGGGAAAAGAGAAAGAGAAAAAAATATCTCAATGAGGGTGACGATGCTGTGTTTTATTCGTTTTTTTGCTTTTTTAACCGAAGAAATGTTCCGTTGTTCTCTGCAGTGAAGCTCGCCCACGAGAAGATCTCTGTGCCTATCACGTGTAAGATCCGCGTGTTCAACGAGGTGGAGAGGACAGTCCAGTACGCCCAGATGCTGGAGAAGGCTGGGTGCCAGGTAAGGAGTGGGATGGCATTATGTTCCACACAACCTGATCCTGGAGAGCTACAGGAGGGTTCAATCCAGTCAACACCAAAACACCTGATTAATCAGTCGTTCATGTGTTGAGTCAGGTGTGGGTGGGTTGAGCAGCTTGATTGGGAAAAAAAGCCTGCACCCCCCTGCAGCTCACTTGTACCAGGGGGGGGGGGGGGGTATTCCATCCATGTCACTGAAGGAAAATTATTAAAGGCTTATTTTTTGATAGATAAATAATTGATATATAAGCCTGGATTTTTCCTTTAGAGACGTTGATGGAATACCGCCGGTTCGGGCTACTTAAATGCAAGAAATATGTGGTGTTAAGACTCAATCACTCATGCGCACGGACGCACACAATGCCTCTGTCTCAGCTCCTGACGGTCCACGGTCGGACTAGAGAGCAGAAGGGACCAATGACAGGGATGGCCAACTGGGAGCACATCAAGGCTGTACGGTAAGACGACACCTTCTGTTCCCTCACCCTTTATCGACGCGCTTAAAGATTTTCTGTCTCTGCCAGATGCTGTTGTATAGATTTCTGCTGTATGCATCGGGGGGGGGGGGGGGGGGGTAAATCTGCAGTCCTCTATCCCAAATGAATGAAAAAGATTGGCCACCGTCTTAATCGTGTCGGTTTGTAAGAGGTCATTGTTTTGTGGTTGCCGTAGGAACGCTGTGAGCATTCCCGTGTTCGCCAACGGCAACATCCAGCACCTGAGTGATGTGGAGAAGTGTATGGAAGAGACTGGCGTGCACGGAGTCATGAGTGCAGGTGAGAACACATGTGTGGTGGCCTGGGAAAACCCGTCGGATGTCGCTGGCGTTCGTTTGTGGCAAAGAGCAAAAATAGATGGAAATGTCCTATTTCGGCAATTTTGATATTATGTGGTATTCTAGTACTTTGAACTCCATACTACATTATGGTGAATAAACATTTTAAGAAAACAAAAGAGAAAGTACTTATTTTTATGTTTTTGTGGTGGGTAGTTTGCTAGCGAAACAACGTCACGTTGAACGTGTCTCATTCTCAGTTAAGCAACGCACGCACGCACACATGAGCGAAAGGAGAGACGATACTTCCACCTGTGTTATTGCCAGTTTACTGATGCTCACAATATAAGCATAAAGTAATAACATCTTAACTAGAAGACACACAAATGGATCTGTCCCTCGCATACCAACGAGGCGAGCAGACTAACACCGCATCACAAGCAGACAAACGAGACCGGCCGATCTGCATAGGCTCCTCCCCCGACCCGGAGGAGAAAGGGGTCGGGGGCAGCATTTCTCACCTTTCACTTTTTTTGACATGATACATTAAAATGCTCATAACTTTTTAAAATAAAGGGCTATCTCAGTCATTCAACCAGTTATGAATAGCTGAGAACTTCTAATTTATGGAAATATTTAAAAATGTCAAAATGCCACCATGTGAAGGGTTTTCCCAGGCCACCACACACATGCACTTTCATACATACATACACACAACCACAACCACACTTATTTTCACCTCTCTCACTTATGCACTCTTAACACACACACACACACACACACACACACTTTTTCCACCTCAGCCTCTCACAGCAAACCTTAAATTAGTCTCCCATATGACTTGGTAATCATAACACAGATTTTGTGTGTGTGTGTGTGTGTGTGTGCGTGCGTGTGCGTGCGATTGTGTCCAGAGGGAAACCTGCATAACCCAGCGTTGTTTGAGGGGCGCAGCCCCCCCGTGTGGGAGATGGCAGAAGAGTATCTGGAGGTGGTCCAGCAGCACCCCCCCTGCACCCTGTCCTACGTACGAGCCCACCTCTTCAAGCTCTGGCATCACACGTATGTTACGACACACACCCACACACAGGTTAAAGGGGTAGTTCACCAACTACACAGCAACTATACTTCTATCCTTTCAAGCGTCAACATAGACTTTTGTCTGGGCTTGCTGTGTTCACTCTGACGCCCTCCTGTCCCTCTACGTCTGAGTTCACTCTGTCCTCCTGTCCCTCTACGTCTGAGTTCACTCTGTCCTCCTGTCCCTCTACGTCTGAGTTCACTCTGTCCTCCTGTCCCTCTACGTCTGAGTTCACTCTGTCCTCCTGTCCCTCTACGTCTGAGTTCACTCTGTCCTCCTGTCCCTCTACGTCTGAGTTCACTCTGTCCTCCTGTCCCTCTACGTCTGAGTTCACTCTGTCCTCCTGTCCCTCTACGTCTGAGTTCACTCTGTCCTCCTGTCCCTCTACGTCTGAGTTCACTCTGTCCTCCTGTCCCTCTACGTCTGAGTTCACTCTGTCCTCCTGTCCCTCTATGTCTGAGTTCACTCTGTCCTCCTGTCCCTCTACGTCTGAGTTCACTCTGTCCTCCTGTCCCTCTACGTCTGCAGGCTGCAGATCCACCAGGACCTGAGGGAGGACCTGGCCAAGGTCAAGAACCTGGAGGGCCTTACCGAGGTCAGCCGCCAGCTCAAACTGCGCTGCCAGGTACAACGTCATCCTCCTCCTCCTCTTCTGTTTTGTCTTCCTCATCTTCCCCTTCTTCTACCACTCTCATTTTTAGAGTTTTTCTTTACCCACTTCGATTATGACGAGGGCCTGGAGTTTTTTTCGACCAGGCGAAAAGTCTGGTTAAAGCTTATATAGCTACTTGGTCAGAAGAAATCATGGTTCTAACATACAGTACCATGTTCAATTGAATGGGAAAGTGTGTCCAAACTTTTGTCTGGTACTGTAAGTTACACAATTAACCTTGAGACCAACTAGTCTGTTCTACTCTTTCCTCTGCAGGAAGAGATCGCTAAAGGAGAGGAGGTGGGGCAGAATCAGGGGGGCGGGCCGCTCCCTCATTGGATCTGCCAGCCGTACGTCAGACCAGTGTGAGTATAAAACATGCTCATTATTAGTTTGATTTTGTTTTGACCTTATTTACGTTCAGACTGATATATGTACAAGGGACACCAACCAGGCTTAACCAACAGGCTGTTAGTTCACAAACATTTTCTCATATTGTTCAGTCGCATACCTAAGGATGCAGGATTGTCCATGTACAGGGTGGTAAAGATGTTGTTCAGTTTAATCAGAAAATAATCAGTATGAATGAATGACACATTTTTGGCACATTTTTTTGAGGGGATCATGTATTTCAGTCATGAAAAAAGTTGACACAGATATAACACTTCAATAATAAGACAACTTTCAAAAAAAGTTGACACAGATATAACACTTCAATAATAAGACAACTTTCAAATGTTCTGTGTAACAATCACTTCTTTAATGCTGAACTTGAACATGACCACTCATTGCAGGCCAAAGGATCCAGTTGCCAATGGTAACGGGCAGACTGTTGCAAAGGTGAAGGCGGTGTGTCACAAGAGGGCGCTGGAAGACACAGACGGAGCGACCGACACTCTTTCCAAAAACAAACTGAAGAAGAAAGCCCGCAACCCCCACAAGAACTTCTGTCCCGAGCAGAGACGTGAGACTATTCCCCTGTTATATCAGTGCTTGTTTGCACGAATAGAGACACACACTTGGTACACAGTTAAAAACACTGTACAGGAGGAGCTATCGGCAAGTTAGCCCCCACCATATAATGGTGTTATTGAAAAAGGGATTTGAAACTATACACACAGCGTTCACCCCTTTTTTCCCTCTGCAGCAAAGTACCTCAAGTGTGAGCACTGTGGAAACCCAAAGGTGAGTAGACGGGAGAGCATGCCAGAGGTATTTAGATAGGTAGAGTGACTGCTGAATGTCTGGATTCTGATTGTCTACCTTTCTTAACCCTGTCATAGATTTATAAGGATAGTATTGGTGAAAGCATTGGACTAACGAGAGGGAGTTCTCACCATGTTTCTTACAATCCCATGCAATCCCATGCTTTTACACTGTCTAAACACTTAGGCCCAATCCGAATTCAACCTGTGGCCCTACATTTTAGCCCTACTCCTCCGTTTTGCACTTTCTCGTGTAGGGTAGGGGTGTCCCAATTCTTGTTGGCATGTAGGGGTAGGGCCTTGAAGGGTTGTCCCATTTCATAGGGAAAGATTTTCAACCAATACCTCTTATAACTCTATTCCGAGGGGCAAGCCGAAAAGTGAGTAAGCACTTCAAAACGAGGGGTAGGGGTAAAAATTAGAAATGGGATTGGGCCATTGTGTGCTTGAAAGCTAGAGAATCGGAAGCCACAGTGTCAAGGCCAGATGGTGTGTGGGTGTGAGCATGGTTGTATTGTATATTGTGATTGTAATCGTTTGGAAATCCATTGATAAGTCTCTGCAGGTCCCTGACTCGTCCCTCTCTCACTGTCTGTAGGGTAATAAATGTGTCTTCAACCTGTGTCGAGGCTGCTGTAAGAAGAAGGCCTACAAGGAGGTGGCAGACTGCCCAAGTGAGTGTGTTTACACACACACACATAATATGTACCTATGCCAGCTCTCACAATTGTGTGCATGTCTACATGCGTGTCTATCTACTGAAGAGATGGTAAGTAAACTATCTTTACTTTCACCTGGTTCAAAGGTCACGGGTTGAGGTTCAAGACGAAGGCAGAGAAACAGAAGGCAGCAGCAGAGGAGGAGGGGAACGGAGGGCTGGAGAACGGGACGCCCAGCACACCGTCAGACCCTCCTTCAGACCTTCACACAGAGCCGTCCAGAGGACAGACAGTGGCCTGACAGGAGCTCACAGTGGACCCTCCAGTAGTTTAAGAGGTCACATACATATAGGGCCGGTTTCACAGACAAGGCTTAAGCCTAATCCTAGACTAAAAAACATCTTCAATGGAGATTTTACATTGAAAGTGTGATTTAGTCCAGGACTAGGCTTGAGCCTTGTCTCTGAAACCGGCCCAATATGTATTTGTAATAGTGCATACTATAAAGGCAGTCAGACAAAACACGTACCCTTTCTCAGATGGACATACGGAAACACACGCACACCATTGTCCTTCAAGGGGGTTCTACCACTGCTACACCCCCTACCCCTAAACCTGTGGGAGTCCTCCAGGACTGATGTGTGGGCTCATCTCTGCCTCACTCAGAAGTGACAAAGCTTTGAGTGGTACGACCCAGTACTGGTCTCCCTACAGTTATTTATTGTCTTCGTCTGTGGTTGATGGGACTTTTCCCATGGTGGTCTTTTTGTTGTTGTTGTTGTTGCTTTATACAGTGGCTGCTGTCATGTTCTCTGTCCTTGTCCCATAAACATGCACTTTTTTCACTGCTCATGCATTGAATTGGTCTAAGCATGAGGTAGTTAAAAAAGTTTAATTACGAGTGAACAAGTGCAGACTTGGGCGCAGAGAGGTAGAGTCGGACCATAGCCAATAGGGTTGCAAAATTCCCGTAGGTTTGGGGAACTTTCCGATAATGTCCAACGTTTCCATATGGAAACTGGAAATCAGAACGTTTCCATATGGAAACTGGAAATCAGAACGTTTCCATATGGAAACTGGAAATCAGAACGTTTCCATATGGAAACTGGAAGTCAGAAAGTTTCCCAAACTTATGGGAATGTTGCAACCATAATAGCCAACCATTCAGCATCCAAGAAATGCTGTTCTGTCCAACATGGATGACTGTTCGGGTGACTCCTCCATTTTACAGTAAGCATTCAGGCAGCGTCATATTACAGTATCACCACCATATCACACTCAGTCTTAATGTGTGCCTGTGATTATGGTTTGTGAATCAAGCACCGGAAAGGCCAAATCATTCATGGACTGTTTCTGTCACTTCTTCCTGCTCTTGTTACCAAAGTCAAAAGATTATACTGCTGATTATTACCGAACTTGTAATATTTATTTGTGATTGAGATCCTGAAATGAACAAGGGAGTTCTCCAGCTGCAAACTGAACACAGAACACGGCACTCAATAGTTGGCACATTTTTTTCTTCTGTCATTCTTTTCCGAAACTAGCATCTCAATGATTAGAACCTATCCAATCATTTCCGATGTTACGATATGAAGTGCCTGGTGGGTTGATTTGGGGATTGGATGCTAATGTTCAATACATTCCAAGGAACAGAACCCAATTCACTACAAGCAAACCCCAGCCACCATATAATACATAAACCCCAAACACCTAAATCAGAGAAAAACAAACATCCGTAAAAACAAACATTGTAATAACCCCCACCTTGCTCTCAAGATCAGCGTGGTTGAGTATTTACCATATTGCTTACACCTATACAATCCTTCCAGATCTACACAAGTGCTAGTGGCTAGCTGGGAGATGATTTGGGATTGAGATGGGTCTATCCAGAACTTGAGCGGAGCTGTCTGAACAAATACAGGGAGAGAAGAGGGAGATGGTGCGCTGATTGATGCTGAGTTTTACAACATCCAGTACAACACGAAGACTGTTACAGCTTTGATCTGATTGTCAATTGTTTTAGACAGAGAACTGAAGTTGCGCTATACTTTTCTATTCTGTCACATCTCTCTCTACCTATCCCCTGAATAAACCAACTGAAGACTGTTATTTTGTTTTTGTTATTTCAATGAATTATGACTGGAAGGTTAGAATAGCATGCAGTGAAATGATACCGAGGCTCCAGGGCCCAGTTGTTCAACATGTTTAATCTGGATCAGAATGATCCTGATTCTTTTTTGGTATCCAGGATCAGATTAAGCTGGCTGATTTCCCCTATACGACTCAAAATCAGCCAGATAGATCTGATCCTGGATAGCAAAAAACAATCAGGATCATTCTGATCCAGATTAAATGTTTTGAACAACTGGGCCCAGAAGACACCTGCTCTCCATATGTAAATATTAAGACAAAATCTAATGGAAAGAGGATAGATTACTTTTTTTGTCAATGTGTAAATCAATGTTCGTCACAAGATACAGAGGAAAGTGCATCTCTTACAGAGGAAAGTGCATCTCTTACAAAGAACAAACAGGCCGATACAAAGAACAAACAGGCCGATACAAAGAACAAACAGGCCGATACAAAGAACAAACAGGCCGATACAAAGAACAAACAGGCCGATACAGCTAAGTGCCGCATCTCTCTCTTCTCTTTTTCTTTTTCTTTCAAACTTTCTTTTCATTTGAGCAACAAAGGTGTTGATTGATTTTTCTTGTCTGCTACAGACATCATATTCCCTTTAAATAAAGTCTTTAGATTGGTCTTTTTCTCTCTTTAGCGGGGAAATGACCAGTTGTTTTTTGCTAACGTGAGGGGGTCCGTTATGGCTGGTGTGGACGGACCCCTGTGGTCGTTCCTGACAGGCACCAAGCAGAGGGGGGAGGGGTTCCTCCTCACATGTTGGTACTCATCCGTGTTTGGCTGTTGGCAGACGTGAGCTCCCCTTGGCTGCCCTCTCTGGGTGGGGACTGGAGGAGGGGAGGGACGGAAAAGCGGTCACAAAGGCGTCTCATTGGGCAGTGATTCCCACTAAAGTGACGACGCAATATTTCTAGACAGATCCAAGATTTGAGTCAGAACCCAAGCGCCTTTTGCCCCAACCATCTATTTGTCAGACACTGTTGTGATGCATCATACATTAACTCAAAATGGCAAGATAGACACAGAAGACAAGGAGTGGCGGTCACCTGATCTATGGACAATGTAGTGTATGAATAACATGGTACAACCCTTTTGAAAGCCAGTATAAGTACCAAACATGGGATGTTCCTTTGGGGGTGGAAACAGGGAAAATTGGCATGTAGGGAATTCAATTCTCACCGTGACGTGTATCTGGTTGCGCAGCACAGCGGCTCGTAGGATCATGGCTTTGGCTCGTCTCTGGAAGTCCTTGCCCATCTGTACAGACTTCTCAAACGTGGTGCTCCTCTGGTCCACGTCCCTGGCATACAGGATCTAACACAGGGACAGGAAGTCAGTCCCTGGCATACAGGATCTAATACAGGGACAGGAAGTCAGTCCCTGGCGTACAGGATCTAACACAGGGACAGGAAGTCACTCACACAGAGAAGTACAGTACAACAAGACTCATCACAAATCATTGAATAAGGGGAAAACGTGTGAGGCTAATATGTGTGTGTGTGTGGAAGTTTGTTTGACCTTGCGGTGTTGGAGCTGATGTTCGAGTCGGAGAGAGAAAAGGAGGAGAGGTGTGTGTGTGTGTGTGTGTTACCTTGCTGTGTGAGTCAATGCGTGCATTGATGAGGCCCTCCAGTATGAGCTGTGTGAGCTCGTCCTCCAGAGCTCCCACTGTGGTGTTAAAGACCTGGGCCATCTTAGTCATGTCTGCTGACACGTAGGGGCTGAAATACTGCACGCACACACGCGCACACACACACACGCATGCACACACACACAAAATATCTTAGTCATATCTGCATAAACACACAGGCTACAGTACTGCAATGCACATATTAACGTCCCACTCAAATCAGCATGCACACTTATTATTGTACATATTATTAGACACTGTACTTTATTGTGTGCCGTTGGGTGTCATCAGCTGGCTCACCTGTATGAGGGCTCTGTTCCTGATTTGTGTGTACAGTGTTCCAACGTGGGGTGCCAGGTACATGTCCAGCAGAAGGTTGTCCTGAGGGGGTGGGGGGGGGGGGGGGGGAGAGAGAGAGAATGCCATCAAGGGACAGTCTATATATGCAGACTCACTGTGGGGGTTGGTAAACTCAACCCCCCATCTAACTTCTGTGAAAAAACTCTTGATCTTACCTTCATCTCGTCCAGCAGTTTCAGACACGAAGCGTACTTTGACTCGTAAAACTTGAAGATTGTATCCCGGACCTGGGGTTCCAATTCTAAAAATAACTTAAAGGAGCTGGAAACAGGGAAATATGGAAGAGAGTGACATCTTAATCCATATATATACACTGTATATATATACACCATGACTTGAGACCATGGTGAATATTTGCAATAATGCGTGAGTGTGCAAGGCAACCTACCTGCTGGAGATGATGCTGCGCTGCAGCTCCTGTCTGTCAAACGTGGCCAGAGCACACATGCCCCCGTACACAGCTACGTTACTGGGGGAAATAAGCTGGAGGGGGGACGCACACAGACACAGAAGCGGACACGCACAAGCTAATTAAAACCCTGTGCAATGTAAGTTACATTGAGTACAAAGCAATTACGAAAGGAGCGAGAGGAAAGGCCGAAGGGACAAAAACAGCAGAACATGACGCTTATGGTAAGAAGAGCGTGGATGGGTGTGTCAGCCAGAGGGGTAGGGTGATGCATTTAGATGGCGTGGTCAGAATGAATTAGTGTTGAGGTTGGACTGTGTTCAGGTTGTGGTCGGACTGTGTTCAGGTTGTGGTCGGACTGTGTTCAGGTTGTGGTCGGACTGTGTTCAGGTTGTGGTCGGACTGTGTTCAGGTTGTGGTCGGACTGTGTTCAGGTTGTGGTCGGACTGTGTTCAGGTTGTGTTCGGACTGTGTTCAGGTTGTGTTCGGACTGTGTTCAGGTTGAGGTTGGACTGTGTTCAGCTTGTGGTCGAGTAAGTTCAGGGTTGACCCACCTCTGGGAAGTCACAGTGGTCAAACGAAGCCTGCAGGAAACACTTGGCCGCCAGTTTGTATTTTCTCGAGGCGAGCACCGCCAAGCCTGAGGGAACGTGTGGTGAAACACGACACACACTTTAGTAACACTACCCTGTGGAGGAGCACATGGAGAGTACAAGAGACACACGTAATCCAGTCATTCAGAACACGGCGTTCACACGACAGACTAACATTGTCTTACCTGCTGCACATTTTAGTTTGGTGAGCACTGCTTGGTTTTGACTATCTCGCTCTCCTCGTTGCTATAGAGGGGGGACGGGGACAGGACAAGGAGAGACAGAACCGATCAGCCCTAATTCTCCCTCACTAGGACTGGACCACTAGGATGTGAAGTGTAGTTAGCATCTGCTGGTCCTCACCTCTGCTATCTCTGGAGTGGATTCTGCCTTGCTGACGTAGCTTAGTACATGGGACCAGTTCCGGAGGTAGACGCTAACCTGGGGAGAGAACGTGAGAAGAACCAGCGCTTTAGAGGAGGTTATGTCAGACAGTTGAGAACTTCACTATGTTCAGAAATGACAATATAATAACACTTGTAGTAATACTATACAGTCATATAGCTAAAGCACATGCATAGATGCAAGCACATGCAAGACACCTATAAGTGTGTATATACTATATACAGTGCCTTGCAAAAGTATTCATCCCCCTTGGCTTTTTACCTATTTTGTTACATTAAAACCTGTAATTTAAATGTTTTTTTAATCAGAATTTTATTTGATGAATCTGCACAAAATAGTCTTAGTTTTGAAATGAAATGAGAAATATATATATAAAAAACTAATAAAAAAAAGAAAGAACTGAAAATTGGCATGTGCATATGTATTCACCCCCTTTGTTATGAAGCCCCTAAAAAGTACTGGTGCAACCAATTACCTTCATAAGTCACATAATTAGTGAAATGAAGTCCACCTGTGTGCAATCTAAGTGTCACATGGTCTGTCAGTACATACTAGGGATGCACCGAAATGAAAATTCTTGGCCGAGGCCGAAGCCGAATTTAAGGAAACACTTGGCCGAATACCGAATGTGTATCGGCAGTTTTTAATTTTATCATTGCATAAACTAAATACATTTTGCTTTTTATTCATGCTTCTCAAAGAAAGAAATTGAGATTGAAAAAAAATAACTTTTATTGAACATTCCAGCAGACATCAGTCTATACCAACAAAGCACAATAAATAAAATAAATCAGTCAAATTAAATGTTTTTGTTTTCCCTGAATAGCTGCTGAAAGAAAATCTTTCATCAATGTAGGCCGAAGCTTTATTCATGACTTGTGTTAACAAGAATGATGTGCCATGATAATATTATTACAAAATACTTTGGAAGATTGCAAGTTAACTAATTAGGTGAACTCTCTTTAAAGAGATGCTACAGGATTTTGATAATTCTGTATGTTGTGGCTTAAGTATTGATGTCCGTATGGTTAAATGACATGGGGCCGGTTTCACAGACAAGGCTTAAGCCTAATCCTAGACTAAAAAACATCTTCAATGGAGATTTTACATTGAAAGTGTGATTTAGTCCAGGACTAGGCTTAAGCCTTGTCTCTGAAACCGGCCCATAGTGTTACGGCTGGGCCTTCACACACCCTCCCCGCCCCCACAGCTCGAGCACAGCGTGCTCTCCGCCGCAGCTGAGGCTTGTCCCCGCTAATTAGATCTTCAGCCAAACCTGCACACCTGTCTCCACTCCCAATCAACCCTCTGTCTCCACTCCCAATCAACCCTCTGTCTACATCTACCCTGGACTTCCCTTCACTCATCGTCAGTTCTTCCCTAAGAATGACCTGGCAAGTATCATCAAAACACGCCCACTATTCGGTGGTAAACATTCGGTGTTTTCACACATTCGGCCGAATACCGAATGTGCTTTATTTTGCGATATTCGGCCGAATACATTCGGTGGCCGAATGTTCGGTGCATCCCTAGTACATACACACCTTTTCTGAAAGGCCCCAGAGGCACCACCTAAGCAAGAGGCACCACCAACCAAACACTGCCATGAAGACCAAGGAACTCTCCAAACAAGTCCGGGACAAAGTTGTTGAAGTACAAGTCAGGGTTGGGTTATAAAAAAATATCCAAATCTTTGATGATCCCCAGGAGCACCATCAAATCCATCATAATCAAATGGAAAGAACATGGCACCACAACAAACCTGCCAAGAGAGGGCCGCCCACCAAAACTCACGGACCGGGCAAGGAGGGCATTAATCAGAGAGGCAGCACAGAGACCAAAAGTAACCCTGGAGGAGCTGCAGAGTTCCACAGCAGAGACTGGAGTATCTGTCCATAGGACCACAATTAGCCGTACACTCCATAGAGCTGGGCTTTATGGAAGAGTGGCCAGAAGAAAGCCATTACTTTCAGCTAAAAATAAGAAGGCACGTTTTGAGTTTGCAAAAAGGCATGTCGGAGACTCCCAAAATGTATGGAGGAAGGTGCTCTGGTCAGATGAGACTATAAAATGTAACTTTTTGGCAATCAAGGAAAACGCTATGTCTGGCGCACACCCAACACATCCCATCACCCCCAGAACACCATCCCCACAGTGAAACATGGTGGTGGCAGCATCATGCTGTGGGGCTGTTTTTCAGCAACAGGGATTGGGAAACTGGTCCGAGTTGAGGGAAAGATGGATGGTGCTAAATACAGGGATATTCTTGAGCAAAACCTGTACCAGTCTGTAAGTGATTTGAGACTAGGACGGAGGTTCACCTTCCAGCAGGACAACGACCCCAAGCACACTGCTAAAGAGACACTTGAGTGGTTCAAGGAGAAACATATAAATGTGTTGGAATGGCCGAGTCAAAGCCCAGACCTCAATCCAATTGAGAATCTGTGGTCAGACTTGAAGATTGCTGTTCACAAGCGCAAACCATCAAACTTGAAGGAGCTGGAGCAGTTTTCCCTTGAGGAATGGGCAAAAGTCCCAGTGGAAAGATGTGGCAAGCTCATAGAGACTTATCAAAAGCGACTTGCAGCTGTGATTGCCGCAAAAGGTGGCTCTACAAAGTACTGACTTTAAGGGGGTGAATAGTTATGCACATTGACGTTTTCTGTTATTTTGTCCTATTTGTTGTTGTTTGCTTCACAATAATAAAAAAAAACACATCTTTGTTGTAGGCATATTCTGTAAATTAAATGATGCAAACTTTCAAACAATCCATTTTAATTCCAGGTTGTGAGGCAACAAAACACGAAAAATGCCAAGGGGGGTGAATACTTTTGCAAGGCACTGTATACACACGCACCAAACTCTTTATTAGGAACACTATACTAATACTGGGTAGGGCCTCACTTTGCTCTCAAAGCAGCCTCAATTTGTTGTGGCACAAGATGTTGGAAACATTCCTTTTAGATTCTGGTCCATGATGAAATTATTGCATCACGCAATTCCTGCTGATTTTGCACGTGCACTTTGAAGCTGTGAATCTCCTGTTGTACCACATCCTAAACGTGTTCTATTGGATTCAGATCCGGTGACTGGGAAGGCCACTGAAGAACACTGAACTCATTGTCCTGTTCATGAAAGCAGTTTAAGACGACTTTTGCTTTGTGACATGGTGCATTATCATGCTGGGAGTAGCCATTAGAAGATGGATACATTGTGGCCATGAAGGGATGCACATGGTCAGCAACAATACTCAAATAGGCTGTGGCAATCAAGTGATGATTGATTGGTACTAACAGGCCCAAAGTGTGCCATGAAAACAATCCCCACACCATTACACCACCTCCACCAATTTGGACTGTACAGGTGTTCCTAATAAAGTGTTCAGTGACTGAATGTCATACCTTGATTATATTGAAACAATCTTCTTGACTTGACCTTGCCTTTTGATGATGTCATACCTTGATTACATTAAGACACATGTTGATGACATGCTTGGCGCTAGTGCAGTAGTCTCTGGCTCGGGAGTAGCACCTGAGGGCATTGCTGAGGTCTCCGCAGTCTAAATAGTGATCCCCCAGGTCGTCATGACCCCTCCTGGAAACGCAAGGAGAGATGGGAGGGAATGTTATTGTGTACAGTGTGTGTGTGTGTGTGTGTGTGTGTGTGTGTGTGTGTAGAAAGATGTATGAGCCATGTGTGTTGTGTCCTTTCGCCCGTGATCAAATATGGCATAAGGTCACTACGAAAAGTAGCGAGGCTTGATGTCATGATGCCATTCAGAAAAAGTAGCTGTAGCTAATGACCAGATGACCAGTCTGAGTATTTGAGCGTGGTGCTGAGCTGTGTTCTACCTGATGCTCCCTTTGATGGAGTTTCCCTTGTAGTTCTTCAGGTCTGTGTCCAGCTTCTCCAATTTGAGGAGGGCCTTTTTCCTGGTGGACTCTGCCCAGGCTGAGTCCAGGGGTGGGGGCTCCACGGCCGCCTCAGGCACTGCACCTGGGACCCCCTGGACTTCCCTGGATAACATACATAGAGAGGGGTTTTAGCACGGGTGCGCACGCACACGCGTGCCACACACACGCACACGCACACGCACACACCTTACCGTGTGGCCTGTGTGAGTTTGCGGTGGATCTCCTCATACACGTCGACATTGAAGGTCCTCTGGACAAAAGACAGGGCCAACTTTAGGGCCTCTGCCCGGAGCTGGGGGCAGTGCTCCCCTATGAACTGCAGCCTCTCAATCCGCATCAGCCCGCTGTAGCTGGACGCAAACTGCTCAAGGTCCTTGGGAGGAAAAGGGGGAGCAGGTGGATTGGAGGCAAATGGGGTAATGGACTCCAATTTGTACACAACAAAACCATACTTATTTTTTCCCGTAAGTAAACAACCAACACAATGAATGAACCAATCATGGTAACCCTTACAGTTACAGCAGCCTACACTCAGTACTAATGGTTGAGAGTGCATACCAGAGTAGGGTTTTCCACCACATATCGTCTGTTGTCACTCATGTCACGCCACACATACATGTTGTCAGGCCACATGTTGTCTGGGGCATTCTGCTGGTCTTCCTGGGGGTCCACGTCTATTTGCATGGGCTCCACGGACCCCTGGGGGGGAGAGAGGAGATCACAATGGCCGACGACTGAAACATGAGCTTGTTGTCGTCCTCATTTGGTCAAATCGGTATGGACAGCTGAAAGCAGTGCTGTGTCGACTTGCTCCAGCATACCTCACAGGCTAGTGCTATGGACCAGAGGCAACTTCAAGGACAGCTGGCATCAGATTCATTTGGAAATCCATTGTAACGCAAAAGAGACAAACCATAAATAGCTTACCAACTTTGTTTGGTTGTTGAGCAATTATATCTTGCATGGACTAAATATGATTGGATGTTGAATAATGTAGATCCACTTGGAGGGAAAGGAACAAATTACATTTATGAATAATTACCAGGTTAGCAGTGGCTGCCTTCTCTTCTCTTACAGTTCTTCTCTTTACAGTATTCTCCTGACTCAGACCTACTACTGCAAAGCTATGCACTATCTGTTTGTCTTCTACTGATCTGTGCTAACTTAATGCTACCATAGAAATGAACTGTATATGAACATCACTTCTAAAAGCACCATTACATATGAGCCAAATGTACCACTTGAAGAAAATGGAGAAAATCATGTTTCATTAGGTAGGCTCACAGGTACAACCTATGTAGCTTAATCACTGAAATGATCAAAAGTTGGTCACAAATATTTCATAAAACTCTATCATCCAGTGCAACCATTTAACCACAAAGCCATATTGGTAATAATGAATGACATTCGAAGGTCATGTATGTTCTATGCATCATATTTCTATGGCTTCTGCTCTGCTTCCCTCTGTTCCGTTGGTGATCACTAGATTGCCATGCTAGAGAGGTCAAAAACTTAAAATGTGTTCAGAACTGCTGATCAAGTACATTAACTGGGCTATTTGTTTGGGAAGTCACATTTGTGGCAATAAAGCAAGTATTAGCAACATCCCCTGTCTTTCTAGCAACAGGGGGGACAACCCTGTTCTGTTCCATGCTGTGCTATGCTGCGTCAGTTATAGGCGGTGGGCCGAAGCTGTCTATCTGCTTTCGTTTGTGAAATAATCGATCTACAACTATGGACTAGTTGATTTTTTCATATAAGCTAAATAGGTTTTTTTGGAACATGTTTCCGTCTGTTGGCAGCCGATTTTCGATCGACGTTTTATGAAAAGTAAACTTACGATCCATAAGTTAATAAGGAGAATGATTGGGGCTACTATGCCGCTAACCAATCAAAACCTGTTAAAGCGTCACCTGACTTGACGTCTGCCAATGATATTCCTTCAAAATACGTAAACAAGGAAGTAAACAACGTATTATCTGGAAAGACGAGAAGACTGAGTTGTTTCGGATAACTTTACTGTCAAGTAATGTTTCAGGTAAGATTTGCATGTCATACTAATTCATATCACATATTAATGAACACGTCCATGTCATGTTGTTTCAATACAAACATGTTCTAATATGCTATTTTAGTGAAAAATCCAACCAAACGTCACACGCGATTGTGAAGCTAATGAATTAACAAGCTATCTAACTTTAAAGGGTACAATAGCTAAGTTACCAATGTCAACTATGTCTATTCTCAATCATTTCAGTAATAATTGTGCCAAATTGGGACCAGTAACATTAACTTGTGTGTGAGTACGTTACAGTATATGTGTGTGCAAGCATGTTTTTGATATTGTCAATCGTCTCACTTTTACGAGGTGAGCTGGTAAGACAAAACCCAAGACTAAGTGTATCTTCACTTGCCTTGCCTATAATTGACGAGACTAGACAAAGATTCAAGTGTTTAGAGAACATTTATAACACTATTGTGTTTTCGCAGTGCAAACACAGACACATGTCTGTACATGGTAGGTTGTTAGATTTGCATGTGCATCTCCCTTTCACACATTTTGTTTTTTTGCAGGAGCAGTATACAAGCTCTAAAACTGAAATATTTGTCCCGTCTGCATATTATGCACTGGGCGGGAAGAAGATGTGGTTTTTTATTTAGGCTGAACGTAGTGGTAGTCTTTGAGCGGAGAAGTCTAGGCTTTGGTGGTGTATCATTGTCAGTTTGACCTTCTGCTTCTACTACATTGTAAGGGAGGGGGGGAGGGAAGGGAGAGAGAGAGAGAGACATATGATACTCTATGCATTGTAATAGTAATGCTTCCAAAGTTATAGCCTAGTTTATTTACAACTCTCCTAATCTGTTTCCCCAGGTAACCCCAGATGCTCAGCCCTGGACTGCACTGCACATCTTCTGGACCTGACCTGACAGGGCTGACCCTGACCCATTGATGCCTTGTTCATATCTTGTTCATGTCATATCTTAGCTTGTTTATATCATATTGTTAATAATGTTCATGTCATATCATGTCATATTAATCTTAGCTTGTTTATATCATATTGTTCTTATAAATAACTTATATTGCTATAAAACACACCTGCAGCCTCCTGTACTGATTTTTCCCTTTTCTTGCGGGCTCTTTCAATGTTTCGTATGTTGGCATACTGCATATAGCATTGTCTATGGTAGCCAATATTGTGGTTATAGTGGTTCTCCAGCTGCACAGCCGCAGAGAGGAAAGCGCTACAGAGAGTCGTGAGATCGGCCCAGAAGATCATCGGCGCCCCCCTCCCCTCTCTGGAAGAGCTGTACAACACACGCTGCCTCAGGAAGGCCTCCAAGATCTCCAGAGACCCATCCCACCCTGGGAACGAACACTTTGTTCGGCTGCCCTCGGGCAGGCGGTTCAGGACCATGTCCGCAAGGACAAATAGACTGAAGCTCAGCTTCTACCCTAGGGCCATTCAGGCCCTGAACACAGCAAATACCTAGATTCTAGGCCCTGGACAATCTAGACAATTTGATGGCAGCTACTAGATTGTAATCAAGTGCAATACTGAAACACAACTGTGAACATTTCAAACCTGCAAACTGCGACACTTTAAATGAATGTGCAATAATACTATGTGCAATATGACAACCCTCGGGTACATAAGGTTCAGAGATAGGAAATGTTAGGATATGTATAGCATAGCATAGAGTACAGCACAGTGTTTTATTTGTATAGTATAGTATAGTGGATAGTGTACATAGCCTTTATTTATGTAAACCAGCTCTTTTCCCTTCTTGTTTTTAGTATTTTTTTTCCTAGCACCAGGGGAGCCCCCTCTCCCAAATATATATAATACCAATATATATAATAGCAATTTGGCTTTCTGCAGTGTGAAGATTCACCCACTGTAGAGAACAATGTACAAATTTGGTCCAACTTGCATCTGAAAATGCTGTAATATTGTCCGTTCGGTTTGTTAAATGCATACAACACTCCATAATTCATCACATCTCGTTATTTCCCCGCGGTTGCTAGGGTTAACATACAGTCAGTTGCTAGGGTTAACAGCCATTGTTTACATTTCGGGGTCCTAATGAAGCCGTACTCGAATTCTGATTGGTTTATCAACTAGAGCGACCAGCGATGTGCCTGAGCAGACAGACTATAAAAAAATAAGTTTGTGAAAATCTCCGACATAATACAGCTGCAAACAAAATTGTTATAGACTTAAGAGAATTACTTAATATCGTATGTAAGAGATCGTTTACTCCGTAGATGGAAAAAGATAAACTTCGCGATAAACGCGTTCGGCCCACCACCTATTACCTCTGGAAGCAAGGAGCATTGCAGAGAGGCTGGTGCTGAGCACATAGTCCACACATAGTCCCCCCGTTGGAGCAGGTTGGAGCTGCTGCTGTGGGGTGTGCAGAGCAGGTCTGGGGTTGATGTTGAGGCCTGGGCTGAGCTGGTAGTCGAACTAGGCCTGCTGCTTCTCTCTCTCTCTCGCTCCCTCTCTCTGGCCCTGTCTCTGTCTCTCTCTCTGCCCTGTGCCTGAGCTTGTTCTGCCCCTGCAGCAACCCCCAGCCCTGACACTGGCACTGCACACTCCTGGTGAAGGGAGGGGAGAAAGAGGGACCAGATGCAAGTGATTCCTTGCCTTCCTAACAAAAAACACCTCTGGGTGATAAGTCACTTTACATGGGTTTCTGTCCAAGTGAGATGAGGATGTCAAAGCTCAGGCTAATACTTGGCTTATACATGTGATAAGTGATTTAGTATAGTAGGCCTACTATTACACATCAAAAAGATCATTATAAAGTCATCATAAACAGAAGAGGCACTGTTATTAGATCATTGACATTTGTTATCTCTCTTGTCTTGTAACATGCAGAGGCACAGTCACTACAATTTACACCCCAATGGTGCCTTTTCCTGAGTGACAACCGTTTATCTGGGATTCATATCCATTTTTGATCCATTGATTCCTGAAGAGCATAATTTATAAATGCCTCATGAGCTTAGTCCTACTGTTTTACCATATCCAAACCCAAAATATATGCTTGTTTTACTCCATTGTTTGTAAACAATGTCATTGTAAACAAACACTGTATGGCTTCAAAGCCTGGTTAAAACGATCATGTTGATATCATGGATGGTCAGTCGTTGCTCCATCTATGAATGAGTGGTTAATTTACTTCAGCCCCATCCCTCAGGTGTTTATAGAAAAAAGTGGCGGGTTGACTGTTTTATTGTTGTTGTTGTTGTTGTTGTTGTTGTTTTTAATCCCTGATTGCCCATTTAATGTTTGCTAACTAACTCACATACGATGATGACTTTAAAACATTTCGACTGCTAACTATTCTCTCTGGCACACTTAGCTGGTTGGGTATCTTATTTCTTAGCAAGTTTGTTTAAACTGCTTCTGTAACTCGTTGGTATGCATCATTGCTAAATGTTACAAGAAGATATAACATTAAACAGTTACTATCAAACAACTCTCAACAACACTCATCAACACGTTCAGTCAAACTGTTTACATGTTCTAAGCACCTGTCAGATATGCCAGATACGTCTTTGCTTTTAGACTCAAACCACTCAGAACAAATCAAATCTAAAGAAGACAAAACATCCAAACATGACTTTACAAGCGTGTCGGCAGGCAGGGTGTATATTTATCTTGTAGATAGTACTAGGTTTTTTTGTGTGTGTGTCTGTCTTACATGTAACGATGAATTGAGAATCAAGGACCCCAATTGAAATAAGCCAGTGGCTTTCTTGGGTTTTTATCCTGTTAGTTGACCCTGTATGTAATATGTACTTTCATGTACCTACTTCTGCAAATCTTCTAATAAAGTTTTCAATCAATCAATCAAAAGGGCGGCTGACTGGTTAGCTAGCCACCACTGCTACACCGTCAGGGACCTAGCCATGGAGCTATCTCAGCGTGTTGGTCAGCTAACGCTAACTACAAACAAACAAACTGTCACATTCTATGGAGACATAGAGGATAACGGTAACGAATCTAACGATATTCTCCTTCAATATAAACAGCGAGAAAGTAGTTTTTATAAAATGATAAGTTTACCTGAAAGTTAAACACCTGCATGGGCAGAGGCATCTTCTCCTTTCTGCAGACACACTCACATACACACGCGCAGGCAGACAGGCACGCACACACACACACACACGCACACACACACACACGCGCACACACACACACACAGTGCAACTACCGGTACATCCGGAGTATGGGGGTGTGCACCTTGCATCATAGGGAGGTAAATGCTAAGTGGGATCCTTTGGACGACCCCTTAGGTCTGGGCGTATGGCCTAAACACCAGAACACATTTTCATTTTTTTAATGGCGATATTTGATTGTTTGTTGTTTCTTAATAATACAAGTTCTAAAAATGTCTGAATGACATGACTCAATGCGTAGCTCACCTCAACACACATGACATTACCACCAAAGATACAGGGAATACTGTACCTAAGGCCTATCTCTTTGAGCTGTCATTGTGAATATAGTCACATATTTGATTATGCACAATACAATAGGCCCACCTGTGTCTGTCACACCACAGTCATCTGTTAACCATTCAGTCAAGGAAAGCATGGGGCAAGGAAATGAAATGATGTTGTCCTGGTCTTGGGATAGTTTAGGCTATATTTCTGTCTATGTAGTCACAATCGAGCTATTAGCAAAAGTCCTGACTCCTGTCTCTATGACAATTGCCCATACTTTTAACCCTCCTAAATCAAACCAAAACCGTAACCATAATAACCCTGCCCTAACTGTTTTAAATCTCATCTTTAACAGGTGACATCAGAGTCGGGTCGTCCCAGGGATCCCACTTAACATCTACCAGCAGGGGAAGAGTTCCCCTGCTGGTAGATGTTAAGTGGGATCCCTGGGACGACCCGACTCTGGACCCAGCTCTCTGCTTTTGCGCAGTTTCCCCATCTGTGATCCTGAGTAGCTGCTTAGCTTAGCTTGCTTACTCAGATCGGCTGGTGGTGGTGGGACAGCATGGACATTCAACAACCAGGGAAAGAAGAAAACAGCCCCAATGAAACCCCCAACAAATTCACTTTACAAACAACCTTTGAGATAGGTATATGAGGGTGAGTGCAGCAGTATTATTGAGCTCTTCTCTCTGCTCTGTGTTTTTGCGACATAACGACGTTATCCGAATCACTACTAACCAGCTTGAATTCATCCGGAGTGTGTAGCTTAGCTTGCTATAATCTATCTATATCGTATAGTACCTACTTCAACAATCTCCTTAACGGGATGCCTACCGATTACCGAATAACCACGATCAACGCTTTACTGTGCCAGAGTGTGTGTATAGGGGCATGGCGATGTCAGTGTATGGCAGTTATTGCATAAGCACAAACTACACGGATTACAAGGTCAGAAAATTGGCGTTTGGGGTTAGCCTACATATATATATATATATATATATATATATATATATATATATATATATATATATATATATATATGCAATATAGCAGTGCAATATCATGCAAATAATAGGAAATGTTAGAATAGGTATAGCATAGCATAGAGTACAGCACAGTGTTTTATTTGTATAGTATAGTATAGTGGATAGTGTACATAGCCTTTATTTATGTAAACCAGCTCTTTTCCCTTCTTGTTTTTAGTTTTTTTTTCCTAGCACCAGGGGAGCCCCCCCTCCCAAATGTCGTTGTATGGTACCTGTACTATATCAATGACAATAAAGACCATTCATTCATTCATTCATTCATTCACTGTATATGATCTGTAGCGAGGCAGGCAGTGTTTCAGATAAAAGTGTAGAGACCACCAAACACAACATGTCTTGATTACAGTCAGTGGATCCCTGCAGTGCACATTCAGCACATCCCACCATATGCATGATGAGAGCGTTCCCTTTGATGATGACGCTTTTTAATGTCTCTGTATCTACACAGATAGAACAGCAACAGACATGTTTAAAGCGTTTACAATAACAACAGTACGTTTGATGAAGTATTTACCGGCTGGTTCGCCCAGGTGTTGTGCCTGTGGTGTGAACGTGTCTCTTTGTGGGGATGGGAGTTTGTGTTAATCTTTCACCAGCCATGCTATTGTATCATCAGTGAAGTGTATGGGTGGGTGTCTGGGGTTTGAAAACTGGGTGTAGGAGGAGAGGGCTGACTGTGCACAGCAGATAAGTTATCACTTATAGGCTAACGTCCTCCTAACCCGTATAGATGTCTGGTCATAGGAATAAGCATGTATCTTATATGGCTTTAAGCCTGCACTGGTATAGCCTTTGTTTGTTTTCCAGCTTAAAACCGCACGTTTGGATTTTGAAAAAACTAATGTCATCTTCAGAAGCCTAGTGTTAAGGTTTACAATATAATTAAGTTACAATTCAGCTTTACAATTTCAATGCTGTTGACCACACACTCCTGTCGTGTCCTGAAGCAGAGGCTGCAGGGGATGAGCCTGTTGTCCAGGATACGCGTTACAGTACGGATTAAAGGAACAAAACACTGACCTACCAACCCCAGACTCAGCAGTGTGCAGTAGTTGATTCTCCTGACACCACACTACCCAACGGCTGGGTTTATTTCCCATAACAACAGCATCAGGAACCCCAAGGAGATGAAAGAGAGACATGTGGTTAACGTGACATTGTGTTTCTGCCTCTCCCTGGTGGTCTCAGGTGGTCAGGATGGAGGACCGACCTGTTGTCGCCCCCACAGCTGGGATCACACCAGTGCAGCAGATGCTGGCCTCTGGAACTGGCGCCCTCCTCACATCTGTGTTTGGTAAGAACAGAGACGTAACAAAATGCTCTCTATCAATCAATCTATAAACCTACAGTACCACTAGCAACCTACCACACACACACACACACACACACACACACACACACACACACACACACACACACACATACATGTGCTCTTCATTGAAAAGACTCGTGTTCTCATGTAATTGGATCAGTATAATTGAGTCGGTCTCCCTTTCTTGCAGTTACACCACTGGACGTTGTGAAGATAAGACTGCAGGCCCAGCAAACGCCATTCTATAAAGGTAGAACAGGGCACAGGTCTCTGCTTGTGCTTCTTATTAAGAGTTAAGTTGGTAATCAGTATCTAGTTGGTCCTCCTTCCAGAACACTGAAATCTGCACTGTCATTGCCTTTCTATAAGAGAATAGCTGCCATTAGCTTCTTGCCCTTACAAGGCCTGTCTGCACATGATAACCTACCTAAGTCTGGATAATGAAAAGGAAGGCTAAGTTGAGGCGTTTTACCAATGGATTGTGATATGTGGCAGCATTTATTGTATGCTAATGTGAGGACCTGCAGTTAGGCATGCTTTAGCTAACTCTCTGCCCAATGCTGGTCCTGTGTGTCTTATGTGCTTATGTGCTCTCTCTCTCTTTGTTTCTCTCTCTCAACCTTTGCTGTGTTTCCTAGCTTTAGCCTGTGAATCCGCTCCTTGGAGTGGTGTTCTCCGTCCCTCTAAGTGTGAGTATGTGACCCGTTGCTTGCAGCATGCCCAGACCACTGCCTAGTTTGACAACACGTGCCAGTCTGGCACGGTTCTGCCAGTATGCCAATATAACCCACTTACAAAAAAGCAAAAACAAATGCACACCAGACCAGTGGCTGACTAAGTGGATAAGAGTTCAGTTGGCAGAGAGACGGTTTGGCCCCTAGGAGTGTTTGTTTGTCTACAGTTGTCTGTATGTGCCCTCTCTCCCAGTGAGCCTCAGCTCAGCTAATGATAGTGAATGGTTATGTGACTGTTGGCCTTGGCCTATTTCTGCCTCTCCATTCAGACACTGTGACTTGTGACAGAAATCAACAAAAAATACATGCATGATGAAATCATGTTCACTCAATTAACTAACACGTTAATTAAGTTATTGATGCAAGGTTAAGAAGAATTTCCTTCATAAATAGTGCTGCCAAACTTATGTAAATCAATATTGGTTGTCAGTATGTGATATTAATTGATTGACGTTAGTCCGTTGATTCACTCTTAAGGTTTGATCGACAGAGGAACAGGAAGTGTGTTATTTGCTTGTTCATCCATTGATTTTTCTCTGAAACATTTGCTAGTACCGGTACCTAAAAATAACTTGAAAGTAAACAAGGCAGAGTAGACCAGCGAGGACCAGCAAGGAGAGCCTTGGGAACCTTGATGTTATTATTCTAGTTTCTGCTCGGTCATTGCTATTACCTCTGTTAGTCATAGCTTATCTTACCTTCATCAGGGACACCCTCAAATCTTCTTGAATAAAAAATATTAACATGGCAATGGATTCACTCGAAGCAAGCTATGAATCCTTAGGTATATGAACATATTCATTACTACGGTTGCAAAATTCCTGTAACTTGGGGAAAAGTTTCCGTAAAAAAATAAATAAATAAAAAAGTCTAAATGACCCTGAATCATGCAGTAATGTATTAACATCTATATTTATGTTTGGGTGACCCTCTCCTTGTGCTTGTCTCTCAGGGAAGTGTTTTCTGTATTGTAATGGGCTGATGGATCACATCTACGTGTGTCAGAACGGGGTCAGCTGCTCCAGCTGGTACAAAACTCCAACCCACTTCAGTGGGACGCTGGTAAGAGCTTGTCCACCCGCCCTCGTGTTCATCCTCTTGAACTCAAATCAACAATGCCTGCCTGTTTTTGGAAAGTCCGAAATGTTTCTCTTTATTTAGAACTGGATTATTCACTCTGGCTAAGGACTAACACGAGGGTTGTGTTCCTCTTCCCCTCAGGATGCGTTTGTGAAGATCACCCGTCATGAAGGAGTCCGGTCCTTGTGGAGCGGCCTGCCGCCCACACTGTGAGTCACGCTGCTTATTGCAAGTCAGTGGTCGATCATGAAGCAAGCTTTATAAACACAGTCAACCTGTTACATGAAGGAAAACAAGTATTAACATTTACATCTCCCTTTGTAGTTTTTAAGGAAGTAAATGTAGTTGGTATGGAAGTAAATGTAGACAAAACGGATCAATTGACAAGATGCACTAGCAGAGAGTATAGCGATTGTGACTTTGTGGGTTCAAATGTTGTGTAGTGATTGGTTAGACTGCATGTCGCAGCATGTAGAACCCTGGGACTGAAGAGGTCTCACCCTCTCTCTCTCTCCTGCTGTTTGTGTGTAGGGTAATGGCTGTGCCTGCCACAGTCATCTACTTCACCTGCTACGACCAACTCAGGGACTTCCTGCGTTATGGTATGGGTTTCCAGGGCAACCATATCCCCCTTGTGGCTGGAGGTCTTGCTAGACGTGAGTGTGCCTGGGACAAAAGTCACATGGGAGGGAGAGGAGGGGGGGTCACATGTTTTTTCTTTGCCAATAATGTTAAAGTTGAAATACAGTTCTCCTGTTCACACATAGGGCTTACACACCGGCAGTTCCGAACGCCGGTTCGCGTTCGCGTGCCGAAACCTCCGAACGTTGGCGCTGTCTGGCGAACGATACACTGGTATGAACGCGGGCTCGTTCGTCAGACAGCGGCAACGTTCGGAGGTTTCGGCACGCGAACGCGAACCGGCGTTCGGAACTGCCGGTGTGAAAGAGGCCACAGTATACTCTGAATTTAGGATTTGAGACTATCTCTCTCACACCAAAACTCACTCCCCTAAATAAATAGATTTTCAACAGTGACATGACTGCTCCATTTGTGTAGTTATTAGGGATATGCATAACTCGAATAATCGATTTTTCGATGTGTGCCGACATTCACAAAGACAGCCATGGTCATCGACAAGAAATCACTTAATATCTTAAACGCCAAAAAAACCCATCTTTAACAGTGAAAAATCTGTTTATTTCTTATTTCTTCTGGTATTAATTCTCATGAATTTCTACTTCTGAATACTTAACATAACAACAATAACTAACATAACAATAATGCAGAACAGAAAAAAGGCATGCCGCTAATACCCAGACCACGCTGGTGAACTTCTACACGGCCATCATTGAGTCCATCGTCACCTCCGCCATCATCATCTGGTTCCCCGCTGCAGCGGCCAAGGACAAGGCCAAGCTGCAGCGGGTGATACGCTCGGCGGAGAGGGTGATTGGCTGCCCTTTGCCCCCCCTTGAGGCCCTGTTTAAAAGTAGGGCTTTGGGGAGGGCCAGGAAGATCATGGCTGACCCCGCACACCCAGGACACGGTCTCTTCGCCCCGCTCCCCTCAGGCAGGAGGGTGCAGTCCCTAAAAACCGTGAAGGCCCGACATACACACAGCTTTTTCCCCACTGCCATCCGGCTCCTAAATGCCGCTGGGCCCCCCCCTCCCCCTGACCTGACCCCTATCTATCTACCCTCCCTCCACCCCCACCCAGAGAGCTTTGGACTGTCTGGATATGAACACTTGATCACTTGATCTCTGCACTTTATATTTATATTAATTATGACTCTTGCACTTTGATGTTGGTTTGCACTGTCTTGTCCTGTCTTGCACCTGTCCTGCTGTAAACCGTGCTCCATTGTCCCAAACCAAATTCCTAACATGTTTACATGTCATGGCAATAAAGTCTTCTGATTCTGATTCTGATTCTGATTCTGCGAACGCGTTAGAGCGATGCACGCATTTTGTATAGCTGTTCAGCCAAGTACAATATTTACCAATAGTCTAGCTATAGCCTACCCGAAATCAAAACGGCCAAATACACAAAAAATGTATAAAGATTAAATGGAATTTAATTTGTCCGTGGTAATAGCTCCCCTCTACTGTACTAATACGCAGCATATCTTTAGCCATCGTGTTGGCAATTAGGGCAGTAGCTTTTTAGCTGAGAGTTCTGTCACACTTGCAAGTGAATGTGTCGAGGCGGTCTTCCATAGGGAGAGAAGACCAAATTTCCTGAGCCTTACCAGTCAGCTTACACTGCAAAAGTATGGCCAACAGAGTGCAGCGTCAATGTGCTCAAATGCACCGAAGTAAGACTCAGCCTCTCGGAAAACAGGGACCAATTAAATGTTTTTACTCGCATCAAAATTTGAGGAACACTGCCCGCCAGCGTTAGATCCCATCGCTAGATCCCATCGCTATTTCACCTTTCTGTAACTTTAGCTGACACCTCTTAATAGCCATGTATGCCTCCAATCTTTTCAGCTTCAACTGAAACTCTCAATCTCTTTCTCCTTCCTGCGCCTCCAGCT
Source organism: Nansenia antarctica (assembly GCF_963989245.1). NCBI lineage: Eukaryota > Metazoa > Chordata > Actinopteri > Argentiniformes > Microstomatidae > Nansenia > Nansenia antarctica. Next base: position 57,698,572 of record NC_137675.1, on the reverse strand, counting down.
GAAGACGAGCTGAACGCACTTTCAGCATGGGATCTACCATAGAGCCAGGAGATGTAAACACTGCCATTTTTAGAGATTTTTAGAGACCAACAAAACAACACGTGTATTCGTACCCTAGCAACGTACAGTAGCTCTCACAAGACTAGGCTAAAAACAAGTAGCCCAACTGTAAACGCTTACACAATGACGTCAGACTCGTCCCGTCCCTCAACAGTATTAATAATTACTGAAGTATATTAATATTATGCTTGTGTGTATTGTTTTTCTCTGCATGATTAATGCAAAAACAGAAAAATTGTCTGTGAAATCGACTTTGAATTCGATTAATCGATTATTCTGTCCCATCCCTAGTAGTTATCATCAGGCTATTGCTCATCCCTCTCCCATTCATAGGCATTCTCTCTCTTCCTCTCTCTCCTTCTCCCCTACCCCTCTGCATGTCCCAGTGGGAGCTGTGAGTGTGATCAGCCCTTTGGAGCTGGTGCGCACTAAGATGCAGTCCCGCAAGCAGACCTACAGCGAGCTGCAGGTGTGTTGGAAATGAAGTGTAACACCTTACGATGTTGACTCATGACTATTGATGAGACGTGAGGCAGGTACAGCGTTTTCCGAGTTTATTCAGGAGCAGAGAGGACAGTATACAGGACAGGAGAAATGCCACTGTGTGCTCCAGTCTCCGGGTCTGCCAGGTCACACACACAAGGAGTACAGTAAATTATTATGATTATGAGCAATGAGTAATGAGCAGTGATTATAATGTTCATTGTAAATGGTATTGTAAAAAAGTGTTGAAAACAATTACATTACATTACATTTTGGGCATTTAACAGGCGCCTTTATCCAAAGCGACTTACAACAAATACATTTGACTAGTGAAATTGAATTAGTATGTGAATCATCTATCCACCAGTCATAGCAGGAAAAGTAATCTATCCTCGCGCCAGGGACCATTAGCAGTCGTAATACTAGAAGAAGGAAGACATTTTTATTTGTATATTATATTAACATACCACTTCCATCAGGTGTGTATCCGCTCGGCCGTGGCCCAGGATGGCTGGCTGTCCCTGTGGAGGGGCTGGGGCCCCACCGTCCTCCGGGACGTCCCCTTCTCAGGTGAGGCCACCGCCGTGGATGTCCTGTCATCACCCAGCACCTCACTGTCACTCATACTATACTTGTTGTGATAACCCCACCTGCCATTGTCACACACCACACACCAGCTTGTAGGGGTGGAGACTGAATGTGGTCTCAGTGCCTATTTCTTCTCTGTGTTTCGCTGTGTTCAGGCCTGACTCTGTTTCTGTTGTGTTGTTCGTTCTGTGCAGCGTTGTACTGGTTTAACTACGAGCTGGTGAAGGCGAGGCTGTGTGAGCGGCACAACGTGTCTCAGGCCACTTTCTCCATCAGCTTCACTGCCGGGGCCATCTCTGGGGCTGTGAGTAGGCATTCCGTGCACAACAATATTGCAATACTGTGTATATATTTGTATTTATATTAAATGAGATTTACAAGAGTTTGCAAGAGTTGTCAGACATTCTCCACTAAGTCCTGAAGACTGAGTGGAAAGTAGAACAAGTAGGAAGTTGCTGTGACTTTGTGAAAGAAAAGCTGACTGAGTAAAAATGGAACAATTACAACATGGAGTTGTTCCATTTTTGGAACACCGCTGCTTTCAGTAATAGCACCTGTGAGTGGACATGGCTTGCTAACATGCAGGATGTGTCTGTCTTCTGTTCCAGGTCGCTGCGATCATGACCTTGCCTTTTGATGTGGTGAAGACAAGGAGACAGATTCAACTGGGAGAGATGGAGACACTGGGAGGTGTGTGTGGGGGGGTGTGGGTGTGGGTGTGTGTGTGTGCGTGTGCGTGTGCGTGTGCGTGTGCGTGTGTGTGCGTGTGCGTGTGCGTGTGCGTGGGCGGGTTGTGTGTGTGTATGTGTGGCAGTGCAGGCTGGTGGAGGCAGAAATCGGAGGACGGGCTCATTGTAATACTCATTCCATTCCATGCATTACTATGAGCCCATCTTCCCATTTCAGTATTTTCTCTTCTCTGATTGTGTACAGGACTCTCCATTAAACCTCTCTTTCGCTCTTTCTCTCTCTCTCTCTCTCTCTCTCTCTCTCTCTCTCTCTCTCTGTACTGTTCTTCTCCCTCTTAGTCCCCATTAAGAAGCCCTCATCCACATGGCACATCATGAAGGGTATTATGACTGAATCAGGCTACAGGGGCCTGTTTGCAGGTGAGTCAAAGTGGATATGATCTTACCACAACATGCACAGTATGTTTGTACTTGTACTTGTACTTCAGCTGTGGGATAGGATAGTCTTCTTCTTTTGTCAGTCTACATCTCAGTGGTCTTAGGCAACATTCTAATGTTGTATGCTATGTTGTCTGTTTTAAATGAATGGCAGCCTGAAGGTGAATTGTGCCTGTATCACCCTCAGGTTTCCTGCCCAGAGTGATCAAGGTGGCGCCAGCCTGTGCTGTCATGATCAGCACCTACGAGTTTGGAAAGACCTTCTTTCAGAAGCTGAACCTTGACCGGGAGCAGCAGGCATGTTGAAGGGGCCTGTGTGTGTGTGTGTGTGTGTGTGTGTGTGTATGTGTGTGTATGTACAGGAGGGTTAGCGGGCTTCCTCTGTCGTGCAATGGGAAGAGACTATCTGCAACCACACTGTGCAAGACCACCCAGGCAAAGTCTTTGCACTGCAAAACCTGAGCAACTATACCCTGGACAAGAATAGAGGCCCTTTTGTGATCTATGGGTCTATGGACCCACATTTCAGTGAGGCTGCTCCTTACAACTCTGTGAACATTGTCACATGTCATGTTGACACTAAATCTTCAGATGTCTGTTGTTGTTGTTGTTGTGCAAACTCAAAACTGTGATGGTGTATTTCTTACACTCTGAAATGTGAAATGGGTGTCTTGAGGTATCCATGATTGAACATGATTCCTGTAAAGTTTTCAGCTCTTTGATTAAAAAATGACAGCAATGTTGAGAGAACCTCCTTTGATGCCTTAGATGGGAATGATACCAAAGCACACTGTCACGTGATTGGCCTCCATAGGAAACCGCATGATCCCCGGCCCCGCATGATGATAGCTCCTAATCAGACTGTTTAGCACTTACTTGATCTTTGAGGATTGTGTAAATGCCTTATGAGCTTTGAAAGTAAAACAAAACCCATCTGAAGGGCTGTAACAGCAAAAATGCATGTTTAGGTGTGGTTCATCTTTGCCAGGAGAGCTGTCTGCTTTTCAAACCTGGGAATACGCCTAGGCTTAAATCATAACAACAAAAACCTATATGCATTTTCAGTCACTCAATCAAGATCCTTACCACCTCTCAGCGGATGCATGGTGGTGAAGCTGGAATAAATTGATTTTTGTGGTTCATGTACCATGACTGTTTGAACAGTGTGTCAGTTGATGAAGGTACCAATCCATTTTTGTGAAGCGATGTTCCAAATCATGTGTACGTGTATGTGTACGTGTATGTATGTGTATGTGTGTATGTGTGTGTGTGTGTGCGCGTGTGTGTGTGTGCGAGAAAGGGAGAGAATGTTTGTTACTAGAGAGAGGTGAGTGTACTTGACCAGGAGAGTATCCTTTCATCTGTGAGAGGACAAACTCGTCGCTCTTGAGGGTGAAGTTCTCTCCGGCCTGGACCTCACACCACCAACTCTCCTCATACTCATCATACTCCTGTTCAAACTGCTCCTCATAGCACATGTCATGGTAGATGTCCCAGGCTGATCCCTGACTGTAAACGCACTCATCATAGTGTCTATATCTACAAGGCAAATAAAGACTTACAGGAATGCAATATTTTAATGGTCTTTTTATGATTGTATAGTTCTTTTTCAATTTGTTATTGTATTGGTATTTGGTCACTGTATAGGCTACATTGATTCATATTCTGAAGTTAGTGTAAACAATGCATTATAATGTTTTTTTTATGTATATAAACTGTTGAAATGTTGTTTCTCAGCTCATTTTTACCTTGCCATGATGGAATAGGCCAATAGGCTAATTCATAAATGATGATACTGCAGAACATGTGAACCTCCCTACTCATAATCGAGGTCACACTCTGGACCTTATCATCACCAAAGGCCTAGATATTTCAAATGTTGTTGTAACTGACATTGCCCTGTCTGACCACTGTTGCATATTCTTTGACGTATCTATCTTTCCTGTTATTCAAACTATGTCTAAAACTATTTCCAAACGATATATCAATGAAAAGACCAGTGCACTGTTCACACAGGCCTTTTCCCTAGCCCCCCCCCCCCCAAACTTCTATTCCAACCTCAGTAAATGACCTTCTGAAGTCCACTATGATATCTATAAAGAGAATCTTCAGAACTATAACTTAGAAATAAGAAGTGCCAGGCAATCATTTTTCTCTAAGATCATAAACAATAACATCAATAATGCCCGCATCCTTTTCAGAACTGTTGACAGACTAACAAATCCCCCAACACCCATTGCTCAGGAATTTCACTCAACTAGTAAATGCAATGAGCTTGCATCCTTTTTTAACAATAAAATAGAAACCATTAGACAAGGCATTAGATCTTCTGTGTCAGGCATGAAAAACATGTCCCCATTGACAACCCCAAATAGGGCGGACATAACAACCATGTCACAATTTAACACCATTGATTACAAGACCCTAGATAAAATCATGTCACGTCTTAAACCATCCACCTGTGCCCTTGATGTCCTGCCAACAAGCTTTTTTAAAAACATATTTAGCTGCATGGCAGGCGAACTAATACAAATAATTAACACCTCCCTTTCATCAGGAATCTTCCCTGAAGCCCTGAAAACTGCAGTTATTAAGCCTCTACTAAAAAAGAACGGCCTAGACCCATTTGTACTAAACAACTACAGACCCATATCAAACCTTCCCTGTACAGGAAAAATTATTGAAATGGTTGCCCACGAACAACTTAGCAATTATTTGACCCTAAATGATCTCTTTGATGACTTTCAATCAGGCTTTCGCCCCCTACATAGCACTGAAACGGCCCTTATTAAGGTCCTTAATGACATTCGCGTAAACACAGACTCCGGAAAAATCTCAGTTTTGGTACTACTAGATCTTAGTGCTGCCTTTGACACTGTAGACCATGACATTCTAATAGATAGACTAAAAACCTGGGTAGGACTTTCGGGCACTGCCCTAAACTGGTTTAGATCCTACCTACAGGACAGAAGCTACTATGTCTCCATTGGCAACTTTGTATCTGACCAAATTAAAATGACATGTGGGGTTCCCCAAGGGTCAATCCTTGGCCCCCTTCTATTCAATCTCTACATGCTTCCATTGGGACACATCATAAAAAAGAACAAAATTGCCTACCACAACTATGCGGATGACATTCAAATCTACATAGCCCTCTCACCGAACGACTATAGTCCCATTGACAATCTCTGTAATTGCATTGAGCAAATAAACGCCTGGATGACACAAAACTTCCTCCAACTAAACAAGGACAAAACAGAGATAATTGTATTTGGTGCACCTGACAAAAGATCGAAAGTCAGTGCAAAACTTGATTCTCTCTCTCTTCACAGTAAAAAACTGGTCAGAAATCTTGGTGTAATTCTAGACTCCGATCTAAACTTCAACAGCCACATAAACTCAATAACTAAATCAGCCTACTATCACCTGAAAAACATAACAAGAATGAAAGGTTTCATGTCCAAGCAAGACCTTGAAAAACTCATCCATGCATTTGTTTCGAGTAGACTTGATTATTGTAATGGTCTACTAACAGGCCTATCTAAAGGAGCTGTTCGTAAATTGCAGCTCATCCAAAACGCCGCTGCTAGGGTCCTAACAAAAACAAAGACATTTGAACACATTACACCAATCCTGAGATCCCTGCACTGGCTACCAGTCTCTCAGAGAATTGAATTCAAAATCCTCCTAATTACATACAAATCACAAAATGGTCTTGGACCAAAATACATATCAGATCTCCTCCCACCCTATATTCCCGCAAGGTCCCTAAGGTCAGCTGAGACAAATCAGCTAATAATTCCAAGAGTAAAACCAAAACACGGTGCAGCAGCTTTCAGTCACGCTGCTGCATGCTCCTGGAACAAACTCCCTGAAGAAATCAAACAGGCCCAAACCCTTAAAATATTTAAATCTAAGCTAAAAACCTTCATGTTTTGCACCAGTTATGATTAAACACAAACACTTCTATCAATGTCTTTTTTCCATTAACTATTGTCTTTTTAAATGTTTTATCTATTTACTTCTTATATGTGCTTTTATTCATTGTAATTTTTATTTTCTTATGCTCCTCTTGCTGTATTTTTAAATAATGCATGTAAAGCACTTTGAATTGCCCCTGTTGTATGAAATGTGCTATACAAATAAACTTGCCTTGCCTTGCCTTGCCAGATGCCAGCTACAATAATAAATAATATGAGTAGGCCTAAATCAGTTGTTAACATAATTATTTATGTATTTTACTTAGCAATATCACATCAACGTTGTTCGTCCAGACAGGCTCTAAATACAGAAAGACACTGAATATGTATTTTTTTTTCTGAAAAATATGTAATATGTTGCGCGTCGGCTGGGCATGTCGGTCTATAGATGAACAGACATTAAATTAACATTTTCTCAAAATAAGGCCAGGCAGGAACGGTTTTAGGGCCAGCGGCGTTTCTAACTTTCAACGTGCAGAACGTTTCCATGACCGCTGAACTGTATGTAGCTGCTGACGCGCTCTCAGCAGTAGTAGCGCTCGGAGTCCGCCAGGGGCGCCAGCTCCACCTGAAACACCGTCAGTGTAGCTTCCTCACCATGAAACACTTCAGACAAGAGAACCGGTGGACCTTTTCCATGATCTCCAATATCTCGTGACGTTAGCATTGTAAGGTTCTATCTCCATTTTTGTCAAAATTGAGTTTTTTGTTTTTTTTACATAGGCCTAATCTGATCCATTGTGTGTATTAATGCCTGTGTGTATTAATGCCTGTGTGGTGTTATTTTAAAAATGTTGACATTTTTGAGTTAGTAATTCATAAAATACAAAGGTTCCATCTCACAAAACATAATCATAATAATGCAATGTAAAAACTTTGACGCTCAATATCTCTGAACTACCCTAGACGGAGATAGAACCTCTTCATTCTAAGCTCACGATCTGTTATAACGAACCCATCGCATGAAGTGTCGTGTCGATTGATCCACTTCGACAAGTTATCGAGACGTTCTTACCCACGTTGTATTATTATTATCTGCCGGAGAATAGATGACCGAACTTGCGCAAAACGTCAAGACTGGAGAGACACAGAAAATCTATTAAGGCTATAAAATAGGCTACATAAATAATAACACAGTAGATTATAAAAGATAATGTGCCATGGTGTAAATATGATAATCTGCTACAACAAACAACTTAATTTGAAACTATAGCTATTACTCATTCATTGTCATTTCAATTAGTATCATTCATTGTATTAAAACAACGAAAACATTGTCATATTGTAATAGGTAGGCCTATTTTTACAAAAGTGGATTTTAACATAACACAATTCACTTAAACACTAATTCGATTGTTCCTCTTATGGTCAGCAACACATCTATAAGCTATATACATTATTAATATAACTGTGTGTATGGCATATTCAGGATCTGATCCACCACAGCCACAGTGCTTTTTCTGCGGCGAAGTCCTGGCTAATAATTCAATGAAGCCAGCCCATTTACAGCGACACCAGAGCACCAAACACCTAGCAACTGTTGGTAAAACTGACGACTTTTTCAAGCGAAAACTGTCAGAGTTCAAGTCAAGTCAGGCTACACTGAAGAAAGCGGCAAGTGTGTCAAGCAAAGCACTGGAGGCGTCCTATGCTGTTTCATTACTGGTGGCTAAGTAAAAAAAAAAAAAAACATTCAATCGCCGAAGATCTGATTTTGCCTGCCGCTATGATTTTGGCTAAAACTATGCTGGACAACAAAGCAGCTGACGCGTTCAAGTCTGTACCATTATCAAACAATACCGTCTCCCGTCGGATTGATGATATGTCCATAAATATTGTCGGACAAGTGGTGGATCAAACGAAGCAAGCAGGTCAGTTCGCCTCTTTGCAATGAGATGAAATGACCTCGGTCAGTGGGGAGGCTCAGCTGCTGGCTTTTGTGCGTTATAAAGAAGAGTCGGACATAAATGAGCATATCTTGTTTTGCAAGACGCTGCCAGGGAAGACAACTGGCGAGGAAATATTTCTGATTATTGACAGCTTCTGTGGAAATCCTGCAGTCACATCTGCAATGACGGGTAAGGTGCGTGGGCTGCTTGGGCGTGTGATGAAGGTGAACCCCCAAATTAAGTGGATATATACTGTATTATTCACCGGGAGGCACTCGCCAGCAAAAGGATGAGCCACGAGTTAAGTGCAGTTATGGACGACGCAGTTAAGGTGATTAACTTCATTCAGTCCCGGCCAATGAACCACAGACTGTTTCAAACTCTTTGTCATGGCAGCGGGTCAGAGCATGAGCAGCTACTGCTTCACACAGACGTTCGCTGGGTTAGGGTTAGGGTTTGGGTTAGGGTTAGGGTTAGGGTTAGGGCAGGGCCGCTTTTAGGGGGGGCTAGCTGGGGCGGTGGCACAGGGCCTCGCGCTTTGGAGGGCCTCGCGTGAGGCAGGGTAAAAAATAAATTAAAAAATGTGTACCCTGCTGGCGAGGCCCTCCAAAGCGCCAGGCAAGGGACCATATTATTATTTTGGGGGGAAGCATTTGGGCACCTGCCCAATAGTAATTAGAGTTTTTCTGATAATCTAAGGTTTTGGGCTTTTTTATTTTATTTTATGGATTTAGTGGTTTTTACACTGTGGTTAGGCAGGAATATGTCAATCCCATCTGGCAACCCTGCCAGCGCGAGCCGATATGACAGTTTCACCGCAGGGATTAAAGACACACAACATAAAGGACTTCAGTTCAATTCTATATTCATATAGTTTTATATGTTTATATGTTACTTTGAACATTTTAAACTGTTATACTACACGACGGTGTTAAGGATGGAGGCAGTTACAGCCAGGTAAGACTGACCATTAAAGTCTGTCAGATAAAACATTTTTCCCAAACTGTTCTAGCCAAGTGTTGAGAAGCTAACTAGGCTAGCTAGCACAGCCTGGCTGGTTTCTATGGTGATGATGTTACAATAGCTACAGTGAGTTAGCTCTGTTAGCGACGAAAACAGGCAAAAAACACAGGGTCTCGCATATCTCCCAAACGGCCCTGGGTTGGGTTAGGGTTAGGGTCAAACTCTTTGTCATGGCAGCGGGTCAGAGCATGAGCAGCTTCACACAGACGTTCGCTGGCTGTCTCGTGCAAAACGCTGCTGCGGCTCTATGAATTGCGCAACGAGGTGTTTGCTTTCCTGACAGAAAACGACCACCTCTTGCAGCCCTGTTTGAGGATGCAGTGTGGGTTGCGCAGCTGGCATATCTTGCTGATGTCTTCACTAAGCTGAATGAGCTCAACCTTTCACTTCAGGGCAAGTACTCACACATCCTTAAACATGTATGACAAAGTGAATGGATTTATAAAGAAGGTTAAATTATGGGAGAGGAAATGTAAGGATGGAGATGTGAGCTGTTTCCCACTGCTTGATGGCCATCTCGCCACCACTGATGCTGACAGAGGTCCTGTGGTGAAAATAGTTAAAGCACATCTGTCCAATTCAAACTTGACACTGACTTCAACCAGTACTTTCATGACAATGGATCAGATTATGTAAAAAACTCAATATTGACAAAAATGGAGATAGAACCTTACAATTCTAACATCACGAAATGCTGCTAAATGTGTCTTTACGTGCCGCTTCCGACCCTTAAAAGTTGTAGTTCCGTAGTTGTGATGTAATTTGCATGTCTAGTGTTCCCCCCCCCCCCCCCCCAATTTAAATACTATGTTCATGCTACTCAATTGACTGTTTATGAGCACGGTATTAATCGATTGAGCGCGGAATCAAAGCGGCCAAGGCAGACCACAGAGAGAAGATTGAGGAATGCCTCCTGAGCAACGACTCCAGGCGGATGTGGCAGGGGGTTCAGCAGATGACAAACTTCAGAGCCAACAGGCTCACAGCCGCAGAGGACGACCCCCTGCTGGCGGGAAAGCTGAACACCTTCTACGCCCGGTTCGACGAGGGGCGAACGGAGGTAACCGCAACACAAACACCACTCTCTCCAGCTCTCAGCAGCCTCACCCTCACAGAGCATGAAGTGAGACGCGTACTGAAGGCGGTGGACCCCAGGAAAGCCTCGGGGCCGGATGGCGTCCTGGGACGGGTGCTGAGAGACTGCGCCGACCAGCTGGCCGGGGTTTTCACCAACATCTTTAACCAGTCCCTGTCCCAGGCCACCGTCCCACCCTGCCTGAAAACCTCAACTATCATCCCAGTCCCGAAGAAAAGCACGGTGAGCTGCCTAAACGACTACCGCCCGGTGGCACTCACACCAATCATCATGAAGTGCTTAGAGAAACTAGTCCGGGCCCACATACTCACACGCCTCCCGCCCAACCTGGATCCATACCAGTTCGCCTACAGAGCCCACAGGTCCACAGAGGACGCCATCGCGACGACTCTCCACGCCACTCTATCCCACCTGGAGAGGGGAAACAGCTACGCGAGACTGCTCTTCGTGGACTTCAGCTCCGCCTTCAACACCATCCTTCCAGACAGGCTAGTGACCAAACTACTAGACCTGGGTCTATCACACTCTATATGTGCGTGGATCAAGGACTTCCTGACCGACCGCCCCCAGAGGGTGCGGGTGGGCCCCCACACCTCCACAGCCCTCAGACTCAGCACTGGGTCCCCCCAGGGCTGCGTGCTAAGCCCCATCCTCTACAACCTCTACACCTACGACTTCACCCCCGTCCACCCCAGCAACTCCATCGTAAAGTTTGCAGACGACACCACCGTGGTGGGATGTATCTCGGGGGGGGACGAGGCGGCGTACAGGGATGAGGTAGAGCAACTGAGCAAGCTGTGCAAGGTTAACAACCTGCTGCTGAACAAGTCAAAGACCCAGGAAATCATCGTAGACTTCAGGAGGAAAAAGTCCGAGATCCAGCCCCTGCTCATCGACGGAGAGAGCGTGGAGAGAGTCTCAACCCTCCGATTCCTGGGGATGCACATGCGGGATGACCTGACCTGGAAGGACAACACAAAAGGCACCATCAAGAGGGCACAACAGCGGCTATACACCCTGAGATGCCTCAGGAAGGAACACAGCAAGCAGGAGATACTGGTAACCTTTTACCGCGGCGCAGTGGAGAGCATCCTCACCTACGGCATCTGCAACTGGTTCTCCAGCTGCACAACAGCGGAGAGAAATGCGCTACAGAGAGTCGTGAGAACAGCACAGAAGATCACCGGCGCCCCCCTCCCCTCTCTGGAAGAGCTGTACAACACACGCTGTCTCAGGAAGGCCTCCAAGATCTCCAGGGACCCGACCCACCCTGGGTACGTACACTTTACCAGGCTGCCCTCGAAAAGGCGGTTCAGGACCCTGGCCGCTAAGACAAACAGACTGAAGAACAGCTTCTACCACAGGGCCGTCCAGGCCCTGAACACAGCAAAGACCTAAGTTCTGGGCCCTGGACAGTCTGGACGGATTGTATGGCAGCTGCTGGACTGAAAAAATCAGGTGTAGTGCTGAGGCACAAACATGTACATTTCAAGCCTGCAAACTGTGACACTTTAAATAACGTGAAACAATACTATTGTGCAATATGACAACCCTAGTCGTCTATCTGTACAGTATAGTACAGTGGATTGTGTACATAGCCTTTATTTATGTAAACCAGCTCCTTCCCTTCTTGTGATTTTTTTTTTTAAAGTTTTTTTTCTTTTTTTCCCCCTTTCCTAACACCAGGGGAGCCACCCCTCCTAAATTTCGTTGTTTGGTACCTGTACTGTAGCAATGACAATAAAGTCCATTCATTCCATTCATTCATTATTTCCTCGAGATATCGACGTTTGGAATGGAAAGAGAGCACCGACATGACTTGTTTTGTGTTAACAATAGTTCATATAGTATATTGTGTGTGTGTGTACTATAGGATTGCTTCAATAAAACCTAGTCCTGGTTAAGCAATCTGAATATATTTATAACCTTGCCAATCAAAACCACCTGCATATCAATTATGTCTCTTCCTTCCTGACATAGCCATCCACTTTTTCCCCTCATTGTGTTACTAAATGCCAAATCAGTGATTGCACTGTCCTCAAGGGGAGTCATGCAAACTGCCAGTTATCGAAGGAGGGGATTGCGCAGGTATTTAATTTTGATCATCATTATCCCTGCGTTAAAATAACTGTCCATTAATAATGCCACTAAAGATGAATTCACATACATAAACGGAGACGAGCTAAATGCTGCAGCTCGCATTTTGACTGGGTCCAAGAAATACGACCATATCTCACCAGTGCTGCTGGCCTCCCTTCATTGGCTCCCTGTCCATGTTAGAGCGGATTTCAAGTTGCTCCTGTTAACATACAAAGCTATAAATGGCACTGCTCCTTCTTATTTAAAGGACCTTCTCGTCCCATATGTGCCCTCAAGGGCTCTGCGCTCACAAGGCTCTGCCCTGCTCATTATTCCGCTGGGTTAGAAGAAAGACAATCGGTGAGCGTGCGTTCTCCTTCCGTGCACCAACTCTCTGGAACCGTCTTCCACTGGATATCAGACAAGCAGAATCAGTAGAAGTGTTTAAAAATAAGCTAAAGACCCACCTGTTTTGCGTTGTCTACATGTCATAAGCTGTTTTTTTTGTGCTGTTGTAATTTATGTGTGTTTTTAAATTGAAATAGTTGTTTTTAAATTTGTTTAAATTTTTTGTTTTTACCTATTATATTTGTGGTGCGAAATTGTGTGTTTTTAAAATTGAAATAGCTGTTTTTATATTGTTTAAAATGTGTTGTTTTTTACCTATTGTACTTGTAAAGCACTTTGACGTAAAGTGCTATATATATATATATATATATAAATAAAGTTATTATTAATTGAAGTGTCGTAGACAATTCCTCAATCAAATCACGTGACATCTGTCCATCAGCGGCACACGTCACTTCTCCTCCGTCACCGAAGAGAACACTAGCACGTTGCCAGATTCGTTTCTAATAAATCCAAACCTTATTTTTGACCAGCCGTCGACTGTCCTATCGATGTATTAGGCAACTTTGCAAAAAGGTTAGTACAGTAGGCCTACAACTAATGACCCTAGCCACTGCTAAGTAGATAATGATAATGAGGCCTAGCATGCTCGTTAACACGCAGCATGTCCATTAAACTGTCACTACCAGCTAGCGGTAGCCTAGTGATTCCCGAAGGTCCACGTGTCCCGTGGGATTTTGTGACAATCATACATGTATTATTGCAATATACAACTATACAAAGAGTTATTCATGATTTTATGATGATTTTATTTACTATTTGAATTCACTATATGAGTACTTTGTACGCACTCATTTCCCAATACGAAAGGGAAATTATATATCCCCCAAAACGGTCTGTTTCACTGGTAGGGAAATTATCAGCGGTTTTCTGCGGATTCGCTGAATGAATGAATGAATGAATGAATGAATGAATGAATGAATGGTCTTTATTGTCATTGATATAGTACAGGTACCAAACAACGAAATTTGGGAGGGGGGGCTCCCCTGGTGCTAGGAAAAAAAAAAACTAAAAACAAGAAGGGAAAAGAGCTGGTTTACATAAATAAAGGCTATGTACACTATCCACTACTATACTATACAATACAACACTGTGCTGTACTCTATGCTATGCTATACCTATTCTAACATTTCCTATCTCTGAACCTTATGTACCCGAGGGTTGTCATATTGCACATAGTGTTATTGCACATTCATTTAAAGTGTCGCAGTTTGCAGGTTTGAAATGTTCACAGTTGTGTTTCAGTGTTGCACTTGATTTCAATCTAGTAGCTGCCATCAAATTGTCTAGATTGTCCAGGGCCTAGAACCTAGGTCTTTGCTGTGTTCAGGGCCTGAATGGCCCTGGGGTAGAAGCTGAGCTTCAGTCTGTTTGTCCTTGCGAACATGGTCCTGAACCGCCTGTCCGAGGTGTGCTGTGTGGTAGTTCGGCGAAATAATAATAACGGTTCCCGGGAATAAAATTGACAATTACATTGACATTTATGATAAAATAATGGTTGTGGTCATGTATTATTAGCGACCCCCACAGATGTATGATTTTACTGCTTTCATGGGAGCTCAGACCTTCCTTATGGGAGCTCAGCTCCCATTGGCTCCCACATAACTCGAACCCTGTATTTAGGTGACTTGAGTACCTGCTGTCAATTCTTACGCATTATTACCCTTTACCTCCTTGTACTCTCCCTTCCCCTCTGTCCCATCCTCTCTCTCTCTCTCTCTCTCTCTCTCTCTCTCTCTCTCTCTCTCTCTCTCTCTCTCTCAGTATGGAGGTGGAGGACTGGGACCCGAGCCTGGCGGAAGAGTTGGGTGTTTCTCTCGATGAGTTGAAGAAATGGATTGCAAATGAGGTTGAGAGGAGCGACTCTATACAGCAGAGGAAGACCAAGCTCGCTGAGTTAAAGGAGTGGGTGGAGCAGAAGGAGCAAGAGAAGGCAACTTTGGACACACTCTTCAAAAATACTATCCAGTGAGTGTTTGTGTGTGTGTGTGTGTGTGTGTGTGTGTGTGTGTGTGTGTGTGTGTGCACGTGTGTGTGTGTGTGTGTGTGCACGTGTGCGTGTATACTACATAACATGTATACTTGTATGTGTTTTTCTCCTGTCTGTGTCCCCCAGGTCCATAGCGGAGTGCGAGACATTAGTAAAACAGGCTTACCGCAAGGTGGGGCTGACGTACAGAGAGAGCAGTTCAGATGACGACGGAGGCGGAGGGGCAGAGACCTCCGAGGTCATCGAGATAGACGATGACGAAGACGATGACGTCATCGCCGTGGACTGTCGTACGTTTTGATGTTTACCTACAACTACTTAAAACACATAAACAAACCTTGTCTAAACAGGGTAGCCCCCAATGAGACAGTATTTTGTCGTCTCTGGCATCTTGCCACTATGTACCTCTGTTAGACATGATTTTTTCAGACTGTCCAGACAGAACATGTCAGCCCTTTGATTAATGGATTTCTGTTTCCCACATCCCATCCTTTCCACAGTGGTTCCACCCATGCAACCTGCAACACCTATTAAGGATACAGCGGTGACAATGGAGAATTAACACACACACACACACACACACACACACACACACTCCGCCTTTTATCATTGCTTCATGTTTCTGCCCCTGCTTGAATACTTAAAGCATTGTGTGTGTGTGTGTGTGTGTGTGTGTGTGTGTGTGTGTGTGTGCGCGCTCTTGTTTGTTTGTTTGTCACAGTTCAAGGACGCGTCGGCTGCTCTCCAAAGGACCTCCCATCACATGCAAAAGTTGTCTCAGACAGTCAACAAACTTCCTGTTAACACGACCAGCCCCGAAACGCAACCAGTCCAGCCAGGTAAGAGCCATTTTCACCCGTACACATACCAACCTAATACTACAGTACCCCCCCCCCCCCCCAGAATCGGCATGAGTAAGGACACTGTTAAACACAGCGTTGACCATGTAACCGCAGGGTCCCCGGTTCGATTCCGGCCGGGGACATATCTTGCATGTCATCCCTCCTCTCTCTCTCACCCATCCTTCCTGTCTAAAATCTCTACTGTATCTGTCAATAAAATGAAAAATATGAGTGAGACAGAAAAAATTACTTAACTTGTCATTCCCCTCTAGGTGGCCAGTAGGGGTGTTCTAGGGGAGGGTGTTCTGGTGCACCCATGCTGAAACACATCACGTATTGGTTGTTGAAAAATTTGACGATGTTCCAAAAAAAGGAACACCTAAAAATGATGTCACGTTATGTTCAATTGTAAGGCCAGAATTCAGCAAAACTTGTAATTAAATGTGCCAAGTGGTACTTAAGCTGTCAAATTACCAACTCATTCAGGAAATACCCCTGGAATCCGCACAAAAAAATATGGTGCCAAACTAACACATTTTTGGTTGCATTTAAAATTAAATGTCCTATTAACCAATACCTTTTGGCCAGTATTGAGAAACACTTAACACTTAAACACCATACATAGGTCATTCAGAGACGTTGAGGAATGAAGCCTTTAGAGTTGACCATCCTCAGCACTTAATATGGCCACAGTGGAACTAATCTATTTGTTTGTTAGGAGTTAATAATATTTGTTTTTACATGGTTGAATTTATGCTGTATTCAGTTGCATGCATTTCAGAATGGAGGAAAGTTGGGGTCAACATAGTGTTGACAATTTTTATTTGGAAGCATTGAAGTTGTACTTAGGGAAAATGAAGAGATGGGAATACCTTTTCTTGCATGGCTTTTCCTCTATGGATATCCATTATTTGGATTGACACATCTAGAAATCACTTCATAGGTGTGCATAACTCACCCCAGAAATTGGACTCACAGGACTTTACAAATACACTGGATATGACAGAATAGTATTGCCTTCTGAACTGTTTGTGTAATTGTGTATACTTTATTTGTCCTAATTTGAATGTATGGAATAACCTAATTTGAATGTATGGAATAATAAATATGTTATGCTATGATCCTATTCTCTGGTTATTTTTATGCCTTTATAGTGATTTAGGTGTCAGTTGTAAAAAACCTAACAAAAAAAAACCTTTGTGTTGATACTTTTCACACAACATTTCCAATTAACCATGTTGTCAAAAATATACGTTATATCAAATGTAGATTTCTCAATGGTATAAAAACAAATCCTAGCTTGAGCTTCCTGAGCTCCTGCTGTGTGACAGCGACACCAAGCGGCTACCGGATATTATAGAAGTACCACAAGGCGGAGTCACGCTCAGTCACGTGTTGGGCACGTCCTATAAATACAGACCGCATCCTTTTCTTCAGCCTCTTTTATTCGGATCAGACAAGATGGTGAGTCCGCGTCGAAGTTATGACTTCAATCCTACAGGCATCCAAGCCATCCGTTATTTTTTCGTCTTGCAACTAGTTCGCTGATAACAATGTATTAGTGCTCTACACATAGATGACATTATTGATGTGATATCTGTGATATGGTGTGAACATTTAACAGTAGGCCTACATTCGGCACACTGGTACCTTCCAAAATGGTTGCTGGTAGTACTCACTGAGGCCTTGTCATGATTACAGTGCAATTAAGCAACAGACTACTTTTATTTAGGGACAGTGGTGTAAATCAAGGAATGTATACTTAGAAACAACTGTTTTTAGTTAATTTCATCTATCGGCAATGACCTTTCTAAATACGACGCTGGGCCTTAAGCACCATGATGCCAGCGTTTAGTAGTTAGTTACTTTGCATGCAGGCTAGCTTATAATACTTCTGATTAAACTTGAGCAACCGGGTATAAGTGATGATTCCCTCGACGGGCGGACAGATTGACCAGCCTCGTGCTGGTCCTGTTGAATGTCGAGTTCTGACCTATGCTTACATGCGAGTGTGAGCCAACTTCTCAGTGACCATGCCTGTAGTGCACCATCTAACTCGTGTTTGTTTCATCCAGTCTCACCGTAAGTTTTCGGCTCCTCGCCACGGGTCCCTGGGTTTCTTGCCCCGCAAGAGGAGCAGACGTCACCGTGGTAAGGTGAAGAGCTTCCCCAAGGATGATCCCAGCAAGCCCGTCCACCTGACCGCGTTCCTCGGCTACAAGGCTGGCATGACCCACATCGTGCGTGAAGTTGACAGACCTGGCTCAAGTGAGTTGGAGGCCTCAAGATTCTTACTGGTGTCAGACGTTAATGAAGTGTTTATATGGGGTGGCGTGCTTGATTTAGTGTTCTGCCTGTGATGATCACCTCGACGGGCGGACATATTGGGTCTAACCCCCTTGCTGAAATGTCGAGCACTGAGCGCAGTCTACATTAACCTGAGCTATGATGACAATTGGCACATTAGGCGAATGTCATTGGCTAAAAATAATCCACGAGACTAAGGGGAATGTTGACTCGTGTTCAACCTCTAACCATCGATGTTATCTACTCTTCTGCAGAGGTGAACAAGAAGGAAGTGGTTGAGGCAGTGACCATTGTGGAGACTCCTCCCATGATTGTGGTTGGTGTTGTTGGGTACGTCGAGACCCCTCGTGGCCTGCGTTCGTTCAAGACCATCTTTGCTGAGCATGTCAGTGACGAGTGCAAGCGTCGCTTCTACAGGAACTGGTGAGACATTGTCAACATTCATTTGTGAAACGTACCAAAAGTCTTAAATATTTGTTAAATGCATTTCACTAGTTTGTCTGGATATTGGAGCTTTTATGTTGCTGCCCAGTGTATAAAACATGTCCTGTGTTTTACTGAGCATGTCTAACATTACGGTGCCCTCTTGTGGCAGCTCCTCTCAGGCGCCTCGTGCCCTGATGAGCTCCGGGCTCCTCTGGCCGGTGGAAAGGGCTTCTTAGAAACCGTGCCATGAGCCGAAACCTCCCTTGAGTTGTCTTTGCCCCCTGGGAAGGGAAGGCAAGCAGCTGTGCGCAGTGTTCTTCCGCTGGCCCTCTGGGGTTATGAAGGACCTGTGCCAAACCGTGTGTCTCTGCTCCTGTACCCTCCCCTCCGCTCGCGCTGCATGCTCTCAGGTACAAGTCCAAGAAGAAGGCCTTCACCAAGTACTGCAAGAAGTGGCAGGATGACGAGGGCAAGAAGCAGCTGGAGAAGGACTTTGCCTCCATGAAGAAGTACTGCCAGGTTGTCCGCATCATCGCCCACACTCAGGTTAGTCTGAATTGGACTATTCCGACACTCATGGAATAGCCAGAACCTTCCTATGTATTCTGCCCCCCTTTGTGTGTCAGTGACGAGAACACGGAACACTGCGTCAGGCATGACGTCCGACACTCATGAGGACTGTTCTCTGCCTTCCTTCTGAGACCACAATTTCCCTAATGATTAGTCAACTCTTACTGTAAAGGCCTGTGTGTATGGACCATTCTCTTATCTGCCCCTCTCTGCTCCCCACAGATGCGCCTTCTGCCCTTGAAGCAGAAGAAGTCTCACCTGATGGAGGTGCAGCTGAACGGAGGCTCCATCAGCGATAAGGTCGACTGGGCCCGCGAGAAGCTGGAGCAGGCTGTTCCCATCACCAACGTCTTCACCCAGGACGAGATGATCGACGTCATCGGAGTCACCAAGGGTCACGGATACAAGGGTATGCTGGCTTAAATGTGATGGTAGCACTGTTGTCGGTGATGAGACCACGGAAATCTGTGTCAGGCATGACTCCTGATACGCATGAAGAAATATTCCATGCTGCCTTCCTTCTGAGACTAGTTTGTTATTCATTTGACCAAGCTGACTGTTGGGTTCAGGGAGTGTCACTCACACTATTCTGTTCTACAGGTGTCACCAGCCGTTGGGGCACAAAGAAGCTCCCTCGCAAGACCCATCGTGGTCTGCGTAAGGTGGCCTGTATCGGTGCCTGGCATCCTGCCCGTGTGGCGTTCTCTGTGGCCCGTGCCGGTCAGAAGGGATACCACCACCGCACAGAAATCAACAAGAAGGTAAGTGACATGGGAGGTGATGAAGACCTGAACCTGTTACTGGACCCTTGCAGAAATCAATCTTGATCTGTAAAATTCTTCTAATCCAAATGTTTTGTGTTCCTTGCATTCCAGATCTACAAGATCGGCCAGGGCTACCACACCAAGGATGGCAAGCTGGTGAAGAACAACGCTTCCACAGAGTATGATCTGTCCAACAAGAGCATCAACCCCCTGGTAAGTTCCTCAAACATCTGTAAGCCTCTTAATTGAATCCTCGCTTCAATCACTGCTTGTGGTCATGAAGAGCAATTGGCTTCAATGTTGCTCTTGTATGTTTCCAGGGAGGCTTTGTCCACTATGGAGATGTGACCAACGACTTCGTCATGCTGAAGGGCTGTGTGATTGGGACCAAAAAGAGGGTGCTCACCCTGCGCAAGGTGAGCAGTCTGCCCCCCACACCCTGTTGCAGTATACAAGAATTCTGAAACCCTGAAATTATATTTTGATGTTTTTGTATTGAGGACTTTTTTTTCTCCTCTCCCCTGTAGTCTCTACTTGTGCAAACGAGCCGTCGTGCCACTGAGAAGATCGACCTCAAGTTCATCGACACCACATCCAAGTTTGGCCATGGCCGATTCCAGACAGTGGAGGAGAAGAAGGCGTTCATGGTATGTTTGAAAATGGCTGTTACTGCTTTCACACCTTGTGGCGTCCCCCACCACTCCATCAGCCCCCTTGCACTGTACGTAACCTGGCTCACCTGATCAGTATGAACTTGGGTTCCATTCCAGTGCAAAATTAAACTTCAGTGAGTGGCAGGGAGCAGTATCGTTTTGTGCTGTTCCCTGTTCACTCACTGAGAACATTGCCCCTTGTGCCACTGTAGTGGTTGATTGCTGATCTCTGATCTCTGTATTGGCGCTGTCTGACCCATGTCTTCTCTCCTACAGGGACCACTCAAGAAGGACCGCATTGCCAAGGAAGAGACTGCCTGAAGTCTCTGTCTTCCAGCTCTGTCTGTGGTGGAATGAGCATGTTTCAAACATTGCTGCAGAGTTATTTAATAAAAAGACCAAAAGAAGTCATGGCTCTCTCCCTTTATTATGAAATGCATTTGTACTGAGCCTAACCAGGTACATGGATTTAACAGGTACTTTTGTGAAGTTTAAACAGTTCTAACTGTTGGTAAGATCGACATGGAGGATTGGAATCAGCGGGCAGTCAAAGTACTGTAGTGTTATCAATGTAGAGGTTGCCTCCCTGAGGGTGACCTGAAGAAGCTCCCACCTCAGACCTGTTGTGGTCTGTGTACGGTGGCCTGGCAGTGCCAGATCAACAAGGTGAGTGACATGGGAAGTGGTGTCAAAGAATTGAACCATTACAGACATGCTCTAAAATTGCCTCCTAACCTAGTTTGTTCTGTCTATTCCAGATCTACAAGGTCAGCCAATGCTACCACACCAAGGATGGCGAGCTGGTGAACTCTTACTGAGTGAGCTGTCCAGAGCACTGAGGTCTTGCGCTATGGAGATCATGCTGAAGAGCTGTGATGTGGACAAGGTGAGTTTGCCCCCTTGTGTACATTTAGTAATGAAAGTGCTTTGTTATAATAAATGTTATTGAGTAATGTTTATTCTGTCCCCTGTAGTCTTGCTGCTGCTGATTAACCATCATACCCTTGTGGATCACCCTCAAGTTCATCACCACATGCCTCCATTCCAGGCACAAGAGGAAATGAAGGCACTCATGGTATGTTAGAATTCTTCTCTCATACTATTGCGTCCATGCCCTCCTGCACTGTTCGGAACCTGGTTCAACTGCTCAGTATGAACAAGGCTTTTTATACATGTGCTATATAAAACTTCAGTGAGGCAGGGGAACGGTACCTTCTTGTGCTGTTCCCTGTTCACTCTCTGGGAACACTGCCCCTCATGCCACTATTTTAGCTGTAGTAATTAATTGCTGATGCCTTTGTCACTGACTGAACTGTCTCCTCCCCTACAGGGACTACTCAAGGACCGCATTACCACAGAAGAGACCGCCTCAAGTCCCTGTTCTCCAGCTCTGTCTGGTGGAATGAGTTCATCCAGCACTGCAGTTTTTTAAAATGTATAATAAAAAAAGAAACTTAAGAAGTTGTCTCTCCTTTTGTCATAAAATGCCTTTAAAGTTTAAACCATGCCATGGGTACTCGGTCTAGTCAGGGTTAACAGGTGCACTCGTCAATGATAAACTTTAAACTTGAGGTTGACATGTATGATTAGAATCAGCTGACTTTTAAAGTGGCTTTTTTTTTATTCACCTATAGTTTTAATGTAGAGTGCCTCCCCTGAGGGTGAGCTGAAGGAAGTCTTAAGTGTTTGGTTAGTGGTGGCCTTGTAGTTTGCCTGTGTCAGCATGTTAGGAACCTGCAGATGGTGGCTCAGTCAATAATATATACAGCAGATGTGGTTAATTGGTACAGTACAAGTCAGCTGTCACAGATTGAGCCCCAAGGTTGACTGACTTGGCGACCATGATGTGTGTACATAGCGTTTTTGTTTGATAGAGTTCATTAATTCAACAGCCTTATGTATTAAATTAGTCTTCACCCATACATCTAATGTGAGGGGACACCTTTATGATTTGTGTACATGCAGCAGAGCCGCTAGACAGGTGCTTGTTTGGTCCTTTCCCCCCCCGTGCCGTCCTACGTCCTTCCTGTGTGTGGGAGGAGGTGGCTTGGCTGACGGCAGCCCTCTGCTCCCCTGCTGCAGGCTGGTCCACATGTTCACACAGGAGAGGATGACTGCAGTCTGCTTCCGGCCCTCACACCGCTTTACACTTCATACACAACATCAGTCCAAGCTGGTCACTTCCTCTGGTTTTGTTGGAAGATTTAACCATACGTCTTGTACCATTATTTTCTGTGACGGATGTTCTGCATATTGATTTTGACATGTGAATGTGGGAAACTACACATAATGGATTTGTCTCTAAAGCCATCTTTTTGTATAGTGCATCGTGTACTGTATCCTTTATTTCTCAATACACTATTCCTGATGAACCTTATCAGAGCTGCTTAAAGGTAGTCATCTCTTAACCTCTGTTTGGTTACGGACCAGAAGGGCAGTGTCAGCTTTGAGTTCTAAATGCAGCAATGGCCTCCCCATATTAACAGCATAAGTGTAAAATATAATTGCGTTCCATATAGCTAACATAGCAGGCTATACGTCCTTGTGCCCAGGGCTTATGCACATATTTGGCTGACTTCAGTCAGAACTTTTCCCAGCTACTGTAGTAATTAAGCTTCACCATCCTCTGACTCATCATGGCAAAACTGCTTTCACCTCCACTTCAGCAGGTAATGAGGAGGACCCTGAGAGGGCCTCGCAGGCCGCTTAGACGTCCCTCAGATTGCCTGTTTGAGAGATCTATGCATAATATTTTGCAGTCTTTGCAAAAATAAGGATTTTCAAGGTCCCCTCCTTATTTTCCATTAACCTAAAGTCTTTGGAGGACCATTGTCATCCTTACATACCTAGCGTTTCCATCCTTACATACCTAGCGCTTCCAGCTTGCCTCAAATTTCACCAACCAAAGCAGTTCTTCTCGTTGGTCAAAGACAAAAAAAATAAATCCTAATACGTCACAATATAGTATTGTCACAGCACATCCCCTGAAATAAGTGGTGCAGTGTCCTGCCTGTTTGTGGGAGAGAGGAGAGGCAGGCAGGCTAGAGCGGAGCAGAGCAGTATGTCATTGTGGCTGGAGGGAGAGTCATGGAGATAGCCCTGCTGTTATGTAATAACCTCCAGAGGCACTGACCCTCACTGCAGCACAAGCAGAGATGCAGTCCCAACACCCACAGCGCTCTTTCACATAATTTAACTTTTTGGGGTGTTTTTTTTATTTGTTTACTCCCAAATGTGCCGGTAACGGTCCAGAAGTACAGGACTAATTACTCTCTCCTTTGGTAATGCAGGTGAGGTCAGGTGTCCTGGTCATGCTATTCTCTCTACCAACCTCACCATCTGCTACCGAGCACCTCCGCAAGAATGAAAGAAACACACTACACGTTTCAGCACAAGTCCGTTCTCATGATTGCAGAAACAAATAAACCACTGTCATCACATAGTGAAGATCTGTGTCATGTGATATACAGTAAGGGACCAGTATGGGTCGTTTGGTACTAGAAGTTCTCGCCTGTGGCTCTCTGAAGCATCCAGTGGAGCCTCCTGTACATCGCCCTCGATCCTGAGGCAGCAGCTGTTGGTAGTGGGACATGAGCCAGGTAGCCAGGGTGCATGCTGGGACTGCACATAGAGTATGGCCAAACATTTGATTTGTGTGTGTGTGCGTATGCATGTCAAGTGTGTGTGTGCGTGTGTGTGTGTGTGTGTGTGATGGTGTGTGTGTGTGTGTGTGTGTGTGTGTGATGGTGTGTGTGTGTGTGTGTGTGTGTGTGTGTGTGTGATGCTGTGGGTGTGTGTGATGGTGTGGGTGTGTGTGTGTGTGTGTGTGTGATGCTGTGGGTGTGTGTGATGGTGTGGGTGTGTGTGTGTGTGTGTGTGTGTGATGGTGTGGGTGTGTGTGTGTGTGATGGTGTGGGTGTGTGTGATGGTGTGGGTGTGTGTGATGGTGTGGGTGTGTGTGATGGTGTGTGTGTGTGTGTGTGTGTATTATGTGTGTGTGATGGTGTGTGTGAGGGGTGTCCTGACCTGGCAGAGAGTCAGTGTCGTACCTGCGGGTTGAGGAAACCCGCTGTGGCGCTATGGCTGGGTGTCTGACCATGGTGGGGCAGGACCTCTCTCTCAGGTTTACTGCACATGGAGAAGATGGGGACCAGGGGCCTGTCCCTCCTCACCCTGCAACAGCAAATCACTGCTGCATCAACTATTCTCAACAGACTAATACTGCCTCAAAGGGATATTGTGAGGTTGACAGAGATGCTACAGATGCAACGACAATAACCCTGAACAACTCAGGAGTAGCTCTAAATGAAAAGACCTTATAGCTTTTGCCTGAGTCTGCCAGACTGCAGCTCCAATGCACCCCTGCACTGTGGCATCAGTATTCCAAGCCCGTTCCCATGGACACAGCGTTCCCTAAGCTGACAGCAGCGCCCTGCATGCAGTAATGCGACACACCACCAGAGAGCAGGATCTCAAGGCCCATTTTTATTCACTTCCTCTGTGAGCTGGTACTATCTTCTTTGGTGTAGGCTACCAGATTTTTGTCCGTACCTCTTTTTTCAACTGCTCCGTATGATTTAGTGAAATAAAGACCACACAGTTTATAAAAGCAGTCTCTAGACTCTTTCCTCTATGGTGGTTGTAACTGTAACACCGTGAAGGGATTTCGCTTTTGATTTTCGTCAACTAGAAGATATGATATTTCCTCATCTGAAAGAACATGTTTTGTCCTCTTGTGAGACAGTTGTATGCTATGTATGCCAAACTCTCCACCACCCAAAAATACCCAGAGGTGTGCGCCGTCAGCAACTGTTTTCTGGTCAGCACAAAGAAGAGGCCACATCATATACTGTATATATACACGCGCACGCCCGAGAAACGCGCACGCGCACACACACACACACACACACACACACACACACACACACACAAATCTCTCAAAAGAGCGTTATTCTCGCCACCTTTAGAACTCACACTGCTGGTCTGGCATCCACTGTTGAATTACCGCTCCAGCTTCCTTAAGGTGGCCCTGTCTTTGTGACGGGAGAACAGTAGAGACTTCAGGTGACGGGCCTCGGAGTCCCATGGGGTGCTCTGTCTCAGAACACTGCCTCGTAAAGTCAGAGAAAGGTCGTTGTTGGTCTGACGTGGGGTTACGTAACCTTGGAGACTGTCATAGACACAGAGACAGCTCAGAGAATCTGCTTTTAGTATTCCGAGCCAGAAGGGGACAGTATGTTCCTCCGGCCTCATCTGCTCAGCCCCTCCCCCCCCCCCCTCGCCCCCCTCGCCCCCATCCCCCCCCCCCAACCCCACCTCCTGCCAACACCCTCCCCCCCGCCACTTCTCTGATCACACAACACTGCAGAGAGACACACCAGGCACTTTGATCACCACACTAGGAGAGAGGGAGAGAAGGGGAGAGAGACACAGAGGGAGAGAAGGGGAGAGAGACACAGAGGGAGAGAAGGGGAGAGAGACACAGAGGGAGAGAAGGGGAGAGAGACACAGAGGGAGAGGGGGACACAGAGGGAGAGGGGGACACAGAGAGAGCGAACCACACACTGAGAGACACACAGTAAGAGGCAACAACACCTCACATCTCGTCCAACAAGGAATTGCAGGGATTGACACACACACACACACACACACACACACACACACAGGCGACGGGGGGAGCACAAGAGAAAGAGAGGGAAGGATGGAGATGGAGAGGGAGAGGGAGGCAGAGGGAGAGGGAGAGGGAGAGAGAGAGAAATAGAGAGAGAGAGAAACCCCGATGGAAAGCAACACTCACATACAGTACACACGCACACACAAACACACACATAAGTAGAGTGTGAGAAATCTCCCGCTCTCCCTCCTCTTGCTCCATTTCAGAAATGACACTTCATACCCTTCAGCGACAGAGCATGGACACCCAGCCTACAGAACAAGAGCGGCGCCTTCCTCTCTCTACGCGGTGCTTAGCAAAGCTAGCGTTAGCATCACCGCTGAGCTCTCCCTAAACCTCTGTGTGGCATCACCACGGAATGTCCAATTCTGTTGGCCTGCCAAGAAACAGGCTTGACTCTTCAAGGGCATGTCTAACCACTCCAGACTCCCCACAGTGAAGATGAGGGTCGAAGGGGGGGGGTTGTTGAGGATCCACAGAGGATCCATTCCTAAGGAGCTCATTAAGAGCGTGGGCCAGAGAACCGTGCCCCCCCCCCCACACACACACACACACACGCACACACACCCCCGCAGTGAGCTGGGGCTCTTGTATGGATGGACGCCACCGTCACACTGTCAATTAGATTGCAGTGATGTCAACAGCTCTTCTCTTCTTTCATCACATGTTCTGCATTCATTCTAAGAGAGAGAGAGAGAGAGAGAGAGAGAGAGAGAGAGAGAGAGAGAGAGAGAGAGAGAGAGAGAGAGAGAGAGGAGAATATGTGTGAGGTGTGAGAGTGGGGGACAGAACAGAGGGAGAGGAAAGAGAGAGAGAACAGAGAGAGAGAGAGAGATAGGAGGATGAGAGAGTTGAGGAGAGTTACATATGAGCGGGAAGAGGCTACGGGGATAGCAGGAACACCAGAAAGCATCAACAGGGGAAGAGGATGAGAGCAGGAGGAGAGGAGAGGAGAGAAGAGGAAGAGGGGTGGGGGAAGGGAGGAGATAGTATGCGAGTGGGTGAGTCACTGAGGAATAGAGAATGAGAGATTGTGCAGGAGAGGCAAATTAAGGACAAGCATGTCAGCCAGACAAGATGGAGGGAGTGAGAGAAGGAGGGACCGAGAGAGATGAAAGAGAGAAGGGGAACATTCATTCCTACACACATATTAAAAACCGACGTGCATGTGTGCGTATTTTTGTGCACGTGTGTGTGCGCGTTGGCGCGTGTGTGCGCGTTGGCGCGTGTGTGCGTGCGTGGCCTGTAGATGTTGTTACATGGTGATGTTAGTATCTCTAAACCCTCCTCCTCCACTTCTGCTTTAATGTAATCGAGGCTTGTAAAATGGCTGCTGCTTATGAATTCTGAATAAAAAATGCCTATACATAAAAAATAAAAAAAAAGTCCTATTCATTCAGAGTGCTTCGTTGACATAATTCTTACACAGATTTATGGAAAGAAGCTTTTGTCAGAGAACTCTAGATAACAGTGAAGTGAAGATCTCAGCACTTTGTTTAATAGAAACAGTTTTGGGGGGGTTTCATCTCCTCGCAATGAACCTGTTGGCCTCGTCACTTGAATGTAGTCTGGGAGGATTTCAGGCAGATGGCACAGATACATGAACAGTAACCCTAGCTTCAACGGACTTATATGTGCCGTGCCAGGTTGCCTAGACCACTCTCAAACTCCCACACTGTTCTGCACACATATACACAGACCATGGTGCAAGAGAATGAGACCCTTCTGTTCCACTTATAGGTCTGCTTCGTGTATATGCCGCACACACACACACACACGCACGCACACACGCACGCACGCACACACACACGCACGCACACACACGCACGCACACACACACACACACACACACACACACACACACACACACACACACACACACACACACACACACACACACACACACACACACGCACACACACACACACACACAGCTTAGTGCAGACCTGACACACCGGTGCGAAAGCAATGCTTTTAGGGCGGTCATGAAGAAAGGTGTAGGATCTAGTTTCAACATGGATAGCTCTGTCGTGAGAGTCTTGGTTTTATTGCAAACCTGTGTTTTCAGTAATACCATATCCTAGAAAGATGTTGTGTGTTGGTGTATTGTGTATGCAGTTTTTTTCCTCAATGGTTATCACTCTACCTTAGAGAGAGCATGTGCTTGGTGACACATAAACAGGATAATTTTCATGACGAAGATTAGAGGTGATTCACACAAAGACGCACACACACACACACACACGCGCACACACAGGAACATGCTGTGTTTGAGTTACACTCTAGCGACAAGATACAGAGTGTTTTGATATGAAGTGTGGGTGTGAAGAAGCACAGAAGAGGAGAGCGTTTTGTGTTTGTGTCTTTGAGACAGACGACACATAGTAAAGGGTGTTTTTGTGTTAGTGCATATTACACACACAGAGAAGCAAGTGTTAGTGTGTATCAGAAACCCACAAAGCAAAAGGGTGTTTAGTAGGAGTGTGTGTTAGAGACAGACATTGTGTTTAGTAGGAGTGTGTGCTAGAGACAGACATTGTGTTTAGTAGGAGTGTGTGCTAGAGACAGACATTGTGTTTAGTAGGAGTGTGTGTTAGAGACAGACATTGTGTTTAGTAGGAGTGTGTGCTAGAGACAGACATTGTGTTTAGTAGGAGTGTGTGTTAGAGACAGACATTGTGTTTAGTAGGAGTGTGTGTTAGAGACAGACATTGTGTTTAGTAGGAGTGTGTGTTAGAGACAGACATTGTGTTTAGTAGGAGTGTGTGTTAGAGACAGACATTGTGTTTAGTAGGAGTGTGTGCTAGAGACAGACATTGTGTTTAGTAGGAGTGTGTGCTAGAGACAGACATTGAAACATGGTGATTTGTTCCCCTAGGGTTCGTTTTTTATTCATCGGGAGTTGATGCATCCAAGTATAGGATCATTCGGTTTTGGCACCTTTAAAGATTTAATTTTCAATTTGAACAACACATTGAAAATCAAAAGAAACAAAGAAATGACTAAGGCTGTGTGAATTTGAAAAATAAAATACATACCTACATATACAGTATATCTCAAAAGTGAGTACACCCTTTAGATTTTTGCAAATATTCTGTCATATCCTTTCAGGGGTTAACACTATCTTAATGAAACTTTGATATAACTTAAAGTAGTCAGTGTGCTGCTTGAATAACAGCATAGATTTATTGTCCATTGAAAATTACTCAGTACACAGCTGTTAATGTTTAAACAGCTGGCAACAAAGTTGAGTGAGTACACCCCATAGTGAACATGTCTAAATTGTGCCCAAAGTGTCAATATTTTGTGTGACCACCATTGTTATCTAGCACTGCTTTAACCCTCCTGGGCATGGAATTCACCAGAGCTGCACAGGTTGCTTCTGGAATCTTCTTCCACTCCTCCATGACGACATCACGGAGCCCACGGATGTTGGACACCTTGCACTCCTCCACCTTCCTCTTGAGGATGCCCCACATGTGCTCAATTGGGTTTAGGTCTGGAGACATACTTGGCCAGTCCATCACCTTAACCTTCAGCTTCTTCAGCAAGGCCGTTGTCATCTTGGAGGTGTGTTTAGGGTCAGTATCATGTTGGAAAACTGCCCTAAAAAACGGCCCAGTTTCCGAAGAGAGGGGATCATGCTCTACTGCAGGATGTCACAGTATATATTGGAATTCATGTGTCCCTCAATGAAATGCAGCTCCCCAGTGCCGGCAGCACTCATGCAGCCCCAGACCATGATGCTGCCACCACCATGCTTGACTGTAGGCAAAACACATTTGTCTTGGTACTCCTCACCAGGGTGCCGCCACACACGCCGGACACCATCTGACCCAAACAGGTATATTTTGGTCTCATCAGACCACAGGACATGGTTCCAGTAACTCATGTTCTTGGATTCATTGTCTTCAGCAAACTGTTTGCGGGCTTTCTTATGCATCGGTTTCAGAAGAGGCTTCTGTCTGGGGCGATGGCCATACAAACCGATTTGATGCAGTGTGCGGCGTATGGTCTGGGCACTGACAGGCTGACATCCCACTTCTGCAACCTCTGCAGCAATGCTGGAAGCACTCGCACGTCTATATTTGGAAACCAACCTCTGGATATGACGCTGAGCACGTGGACTCAACTTCTTTGGTCGACCCTAGCGAGGCCTGTTCCGAGTGGAACCTGTCCTGGAAAACCGCTGTATGATCTTAGCCACTGTGCTGCAACTCATTTTCAGGGTGTTGGCAATCTTCTTATAGCCAAGGCCATCTTTGTGAAGCGCAATAATCATTTTTTTCAGCCGCTCAGAGAGTTCCTTGCCATGAGGTGCCATGTTGTCCAGCATTCAGAGAGAATTGTGCCCAAAACACCAAATTTAACAGCCCTGCTTATCATTTACACCTGAATCCTTGTAACACTAACGAGTCACATGACACCAGGGCGGGAAAACAACATCATTGGGCACAATTAGGACAAGTTCACTATGGGGTGTACTCACTTTTGTTGCCAGCTGTTTAGACATTAACAGCTGTGTACTGAGTAATTTTCAAAGGACAATAAATCTATACTGTTATTCAAGCAGCACACTGACTACTTTAAGTTATATCAAAGTTTCAGTAGGATAATGTTATCCCCTGAAAGGATATAACAGAATATTTGCAAAAATCTAAAGGGTGTACTCACTTTTGAGATATACTGTGTATTTATAAAGAAATAAACCAAACCATTTTAAAAAAGCAGTTTTGTTCAATGTAGATTGTTTGGTTTGTTTCACAAAAGCATAAGATAAAATGAAATAATAATAAAAAAAAAACATAAGAGAAAAATTCACATGAAACATTAATATTTTAAACTTTAGCGTCATCGCTTTTTTCCCCTTATAATTATCATTATCCTTTAAAACTTAAGTTTCTCAAGAGCAGATTTGCTGTAATTTTATAGCATGCATTTAATTTCTGAAATTGTGAGTCACTTAGCTTCTCAAGTACTATGTCATGTTTAACTTGTTGCTTGACTTTTTCACAAGTTTATTTTGTGTTTGACGTCCTCTTCTTTTTCTCCCCTCTCCTCCTTCCTTTTTTCTGTAGAAGTCGTGTTTGGAGTCTTATCTTGTCGTGTGAACTTTGACCCCTTTGTTGGTTGTTTCTGTTGAGGGGGTTCAACGCTCCGATGACGACCCCGCCCCCAAAAAAGAAAGCGAACAGGGACTCAGAAAAAGGCGAGAAGGTTCTATTAAAAGAATAGATATTTGTCTACTGTTGACTGTCTGCATCTGTCTCTCGTGTATCAGCAGCTCTGTAGTGAACCTACAGTACTCTCTTTTGCTCATCTTTCCAGCAGATCCTAAAAGAGTTTTTTCTCATGTTACCAACAGCACTTAGTTTAGTTTACTTGTTTGTTTTTTTGCTTCAGTAAAGTCTGTATCTCTTGATTATTAACTTAATAATTTATTTATAAAAGTAATACATATATATAGTACCTTTGTTAGAGTTTACAGATTGGGCTAATTCTTACTGAATCCCAAGCTGCAACGGTTCACAGTTTTAATGCAAAGAATAAATAAATAAATATGACAATAAATGAAAGAGGCGTAGGCTAGTGGTGAGGGGTGGAGGGCTAGCTTGTTCTGTTGCTCTGCCCAAACTACGGGGCGAGCGGTCAAATAAAAAAAGTTATGAAATTATGAAATCAAATCATATCTCACAAATGCCCCCCTCCCTTTCAGTGCCCCACCCTCCTCACTCAACCCAGCGCAAAAAACCCCCACTCACTCTCTTTGGGCAATCTGCCCCATTCTCCCAGTTCTACCATTCACTCCAACGGAACCCAACAAACCCGTTTAAAAAACTCTTTCCACAACGGTAGATGGGAAAATCATGCAGTTGAACGGAAAAAAAGCATCAATCTTTACAAACATGGAATCTCATCTTCGCCTATGGTATAGTAGACACACAGGGGAGGGGGGGGGGGGGGCTGTCTCCCTGTCTACCCCTCCCTGGGCTGGGCCTCTGCTCCTTCATACAGGCGTGGTGCGGCGGTTCGCTGTGTTAGTGTTGGCCGAGTCTTTCAGGTCCTTCTGGATGCAGTTGTGGACCTGCAGGAAGTTGTGGTCCCTCTCCGAGTTGTAGGTGGCGGTGGGCGTACCGGAGGTCTTAAGGGTGTCCCGGGGCAGCGTGTACATGGAGATCTCTGTGGAAGGCAGTGCGCTGAAGCCCTTGAGGCCCACGGGCGAGGTGTCGCGGGAGTGCGAGGGGTCTGTGGAGCGGGAGGAAGAGCGTGAGCGGCGCCGGTAGCGGTAGCGGTAGCTGGGGATGCGCGTGATGGCCGAGCCCTGGAGGTAGTCAGCGGCGTGCTGCCCCGCCCGGAGCTGCCGGTGGCGGTCGATGAACATGTGCACGGCCAGGACGCCCACCATCTCAGCCATGATGAAGGAGAGGGCGCCGAAGTAGAAGGACCAGCCGTAGGAGTAGCTGTTCTTCTTGGAGTCGCTCTTGGAGGGGTCCCCCGCATTGGCTGATATGTACACGATGATGCCGATGATGTTGCTCAGGCCTGGTGGGTGTAGGGTAGGTGGGTGTAGG
Organism: Nansenia antarctica; assembly: GCF_963989245.1. Taxonomy (NCBI): domain Eukaryota; kingdom Metazoa; phylum Chordata; class Actinopteri; order Argentiniformes; family Microstomatidae; genus Nansenia; species Nansenia antarctica. The sequence continues at coordinate 57,666,041 of NC_137675.1, read as the reverse complement.
GTAGGTGGGTTTAGGGTAGGTGGGTTTAGGGTAGGTGGGTGTAGGGTAGGTGGGTTTAGGGTAGGTGGGTTTAGGGTAGGTGGGTTTAGGGTAGGTGGGTTTATGGTAGGTGGGTGTAGGGTAAGTGGGTAGGTGTGGGGGTGGGGGGGGAGGAAGGGGAGGGGAAGAGGTAGTGAAAGAACAACAAAGATGATTATGCAATCAGTTTCGACATGACACTACTGGGTCTGTCACATTTAAAACTCCATAGGAACCTCTCCTGAAAGTTGAGTGCCAGTTCAAGTTCTCGTAAAACCTTTTTTATTTCAAGTTCAAGCCGAATCTTTGTAAAGAAACGGATTCATACAGGGATACTGGGCATACTGTAGTTATCATAGTAGCTCCTGCCTTTACAGTGTCTGAGAGTATAGGTTCACATCCCGAGGCATCCCGAGGCACATCATCCAGGGATTCACAGAGGGGTCGTTCAGGTCTAACGGTAGAGATGATCATCTACTCATATATACTTATAT